>NC_061853.1:24452193-24469693 GCF_019202785.1 Penaeus chinensis
AGTTATTCTCCGTTCAATCTCAAGAAAATTTGAGGGAAAAAAGTGGCGTTTAAGGCAGTAGATTTCAGTAATAAAACAACAGAGATATATACCAGTTTTAAAAATACAAAACATATAATGTAAATAAATTTGGGAATCGGATGAGTTGTCGGTTTTTCTTTTTTTTACATCTAGAGGCTGCCTAATTAACACGTCACGAGTGCTCACGTGACAAATTCTATAAAGCCAAACAGAATATCCTAAAAATCGAGCCTATGATTCAAAGTTCTCCCCTAATACCAATGTGACGTAACGTTTCAGCAAGAGCCCGGAGCCACGGCCGATGAGCTCCTAAATGGCGTCCGTTACGTCCGTCCGGGTGGCGGCTTCGAGCCTCAGATGACCATCTTCCAGAAGACGCAGGTCAACGGGGACAGCGAGGACCCAATCTACACGTTCTTGAAGGTGAGGCTGAATGAAGATAAATTAGCCAACCGCCCCGGATTTATGAATTTTGTTACATACAGATGGCTTCACATGTGCTCAGCCAGCAAGGAGATTATCAGTAGGCCCTACTGATAAATCCTGATTTCCCCATTCCTTGAATTGGCGGGACAATGTGTCTTTCTTTTTAAGACAGTTGACATCAATACTGTTATTATTGTTATTGATGTTATAATCACTATTGTTATTAAAATTTCGATAACATTTAAGACGATGAAATGATGCAAAAGACCATTTCCAAAAGTCGAGGAAAAGGGTAAACAGATGAGATAGGTAGGACTAATAACTGACTCCTTTGTGGCTAAGCACTTCTAGAGCCATCAATGTGTAAGTACAATAAATAAGCTTGTATTACATTAGGCATGGCATTTATTCTTGCCATACGTGCCGATTGGGTTAAATTTGAGGAACACTGAAACTGAATTAAATTTAGGAACTTTACAGGGACGATACATTGTGGTATATTGGGCTAAGCTTGTGTGCAATATTTTGTATTAGAGTCCTATCTTGAGCTGAAGTATCCGTTTCCCTGAAAGTAAATTTGAGACTTGTTTTTAAAATGATATGAATGCTGATTTTATGGCGTGCTTTTAACAGTTTCCTCTCTCCCTTTGATAGAGCGGCTGTGAATACACAGACACGGACTTCTCTTCGGGTCTGTACTACGAGCCTCTTCGGGTCGGAGATCTCCACTGGAACTTCGAAAAATTCCTCATTAACAGGGAAGGAAAACCCGTCTACAGGTACCACCCGTCCGTCGTCGACCCGGAGGACCTGAAGGCGGACATCAACGCCCTCCTTAATGCTTAGAAAGGACCTGTAAACTTGGCCTATAAGGGAAAGCCCTTGTCTCCTGATCCAGAAGCCACGCCTACGAGTGCCCTTACGTATGACCGCATCGCCGTAAACCTTCGGGAGGGCGGTGTGTGAGGGGGGCGAGGGGCGGGCGGCTCTTGTGCATTCTGCTCGCCCGTCTCTCTGTCCCAAGGGTGCTGTGGGCGTGGCTGTGGGCGTGGAGGCGGGGCTGAACATCTACCTCCGTGCCGATCAACAAAACTGATTTTGATCAATAAATTATTATTACATGACTGGATTTTTTAAATTCATACATCGCAAAATAAAATGATATAAAAGGATATAAAGCAAAGTGAAGTAGAGGAATGAAACGAACACGAAATGGAATAAAACAAAATAAAAGAAAAATGGGAAAAAATAAAATGATAAATTTAAATGAAATTGAACAGAATATAGAAATAAAACAAAATTAATAGTAATGAAACAAAAAAAGAAATAAATAATATAAAAAACCCAGACATAAACAATATATAGAAAGAGTTAAAGAAAGGGAAAATAATCTATAAAAAAACTAACAATTCAGAACCTTTCAATTGTCCGTCTGTTCGAAAGAGACGGCTCCGAACTGACCCCGTCTTCGGCTTCACAAAAATATCGGTTGTCCAGGATTTATTCGGCCCGCTTTGTATTTGTCAGGAGCGCTGGATTTATCATTATTTTCATATTGATTTTGTTATTCGATTTTCTTTCATGAAAGGCTATCAGCTTATTTTTATTCCGCTTATCAATAGCACTGATCTATTTCTTTGAAAATTGATTCTGTTCTTTGATTTATTGATTCTCTTATTCGGTATCTATTATCAGTAGCTGTAAGATTATTCCTTTTCCGTATTTCATACTCATTGCCATTCAGTGATGACACTCAATTGAATTCTAGTATTTGATTCGTGTGTACTGGATGCTCAATAGCCATCAATTCTGTTTTTTAGACATTTCCTATATCAACTTCTTCGCAAATTGTATGAAGATTTGCTTTTCTTTTATCTATTCTTACCTAATTTTATCTATTTATGTTTAATTTTTCATAATCATCATAATCAACTTTATAGATGAAACAATTAAATCATACGCCATTAAAACATGATATGCTGTCAACTGTGGCGATGAGGTCCCGTAGATTTATTTGTCATTGTCTATACTTTCATTACCCCGAGTCCTTTTTAGGATTTAGCGTGAATACCCATAAAAACCTTAAATACTAACAGTGCACTGTTAGGATTACATATATGTACATACGTATATATGTGTGTGTGTATATGTATCTATACTCGTATATGTATAAATATACATACACACATATTTATATATATATATATATATATATATATATATATATGTATGTATTTTATATATATGCATGTCTATATTATATAGAGAGATAGATAGAGAGTTAGGTAGATACAAAAAATACATATATATTTCTGATTTCTATTTTTTCGCCAATAATGCGGTTTGTAATTCGTCATATCACATTCTTTGATTTTTTTTTTCTAGGATTATTAACATGATCAACGGCTGCTAATTGAGTGTGATTAAAATATAATGATTTTGTGACTTTTTTGTGTTTTTATGTGGTTTATCAATTCATATTTCAACATGTATTAAGTCTATATATTCTTATGATTTCTCTCATAACATATATTTCGTAAACAAACGTTGTTTTTTCTGCCAATAAAGTTTGCATAGATTTTTTGTTCTAATCAGTAATCATTGTTGTGTGCAATATTGACTTTTGTAGAAAATATTTAAGAGATATATAGTCGTAATCTTTTTTGAGGTAGTAATTCTATAGGAACGTGTATGCACATATGGATGTATGTATCTATGCATATATATACATACATAATGCATACATACATACACACACACACACGCGCGCACACACACACACACACACGCACACGTATATATATATATATTCATGCATACACGTATATATATATATATATATATATATATATATATGTATGTATATATACATACATACATATGTATCATGTGTGTGAGTGTGTATGTATACATATATATATATGCACACACACACACACACACACGCACGCCCCCCCCCCCCACACACATATATATATATATATGTGTGTGCGTGTGTGTGTGTGTGTGTGTGTGTGTGTGTGTGTGTGTGTGTGTGTGTAAAAGATAGAAAAACAAATAAACAGTGATAAGTATCATCCCTTTTCTTAAATAACTCTTAAGGCTAAAGTCAAGGACAGAAAAACACCTCATACTTCTGTATCTTATTTATTACAATAGTGTGACTGTAAAGGGAGTGGCAGGGTTTGCTCCGTCTCAGCGGGCTTAAAATAAACAAGGTTTAATTACCAAGTAACTTTCCACATCACAGGTATTTTTAACATCGGTAAAGCTACCTAAAGAATACTCTCCTCTACCCATAACAATGATAAAAACTCATGCCTATTATATTATGTTCTTGTATTTTTTTTATTTTATTTCCTCGTGTGTGAAAATTGTTACAGAAAATGGGCGAAGGTGGCTTGCTTTGGATATTTTGTAGGGTATACTTAGACAATTCTATGGACATACTTATGATTTACATCTCTTGTTACCACTACAAACACTTCTGTTATGATATATCTAAAAAGTTTAAAAGTCACTCTGATCAGTTTGCGAAACCGCATATTTACTATAAAAAATCAACATGTATTAACGACACTACGGAACATATTGTGAGTTGTTGGCCTACAACTTTTCTATGAGGCGAGAGAAGGGATCCTACATAAAAAACGTTAACAGTGTTCGAGGGAAGGGAACACTGCACAGTCATCTCATCAAAACGAAGGGTAATTTTGTTATCCATTACAATCACCCTTACAAATCATGACCACCGACGCGTTTGTGACGAAGAGGATCTTTTGATAACCAGGAAAAAACAGACAAAATTAATGATAACACGTTTCTGTTCACGAAAAGAAAAGAAAAGAAAAAAAAGAAGAAGGAAAATGTCCACCGATCGAATGAAAAAGAAACACGAGAGTTGCTCTTTGATTTTTTCCATTTTCTCTTTCTATTTTATTCGGTTACTCTGTCATTGCATTTAGCTTTCTTTTTTTTTGTAAGGACAAGGGAAAGAAAACTGCCTAATTGACATACCACGATGCTATAAACCCACAGATCACACTTTGATACTAGTAATACCTATTAACTAATGTTTAGCATTGGTAAACTCGAGAGTAAGGGAGTGAAAGGGGAAAGCTTGGTGAAAATTCCCTAAGAGAGATACTGCATGTACGTTCTAAAACATAACTAAAATTGGAGACACAAAAGTAAGGAAAGAAAAGAAATGAAAAGATAAAGAGACAACAAGGCTTCTTTTAAACTTTTTTTCGGGGGTTTGGTTTGTATAAACTAACTAATAACTCATTCCAACGGGCTTCCCCATTCACATTCTCTATGAACTTCCTAATCTTATATACGGATTTATTGATAACGCTTCAGTATATAATTTTGGCCCAGGTCTCCCTACAGCACCGTGTCCACATCGCTGGAGCGAGTTGACGCCACACGCAAGAGACGCGGAGGGAAAAGTGCAAGAGCAACATGAAAGAAAACATCCAAAAGTGATATGGCATTATAGTGTCAAATGGTGACGTCACGCGAGACGTCACAAAGTCCATGACATCAGAATGCTGCAGCGGTGACGTCACGTTACCGGACGAAGACGGAGGCCTATGTACTTCATGTTCACGATACACACGTACAACACTGACAGGATAATAATAGATACAAGATCTTTCTAAAAGGAGAATATGAACCTATGCGGATATCGAGAAATAGCGGTGCATAGTCGGCTAGTTCACACTACTCTCCTGGGCAAATTTTCCGGAAAAAAATCTACGGTCGTTTTACAGTTCATATATAGAAATGATTGAAATACGAGAAGTGATGTTCAGGTTTGAGTCAAAGTTTGTAGTTCAGATGCGAGAAACCAATGCTCGTGATGGAAACAAAGGTAAGAGGTGAAAATTTTGCCCATTCCAGCTAGTTTGCAAATAATTATTTATGTTTTTATTATTATTATTCTGAATAAATAAAATTCACTCCTGCAGTTCTAGACGAACCTCAACACTTCGATCTTGTGATATGAGACTGTGTTAGCAGTGAAAGACTAGTGCTGGCTAAGAATGAACATTTAAGTCGGCGTCGTGGTTATTCATCTGATGTTTATTTTCCTTTTGGGGCTCCGTTCGAAAGTCTGGCGAGGTGGGCGGTAACCTCAAAAAAACAAACGAGACGATATGGGTACAAGAACTGATTCACGTGACCTTATAATAGCGAGGAAGAATCCGCAAGAACATTTTCGATCAAGGCTGGTTCGGTTCGGGGTCGATCACGGGGGAAAACCTCCTCGCTGGTAAGGTGTAGAGAAGTCAAAGTTCTTTTAACTCACACGCAAAAAAAAGCAATCGTCTCGTTATGTCATCTTGTACAGGATTCCGGTCCAACCACGTCAAGTTAACAGGCACCTAGAATTATGTTAGGCGGTGCTCATGTCCACCGCTTGGAAATATGACTTCTATACCACCAACTTCAGGAGGAAACGTGACTTCCACATCAAAAAACTCGTATTTACGTTGTGGTGGCAAGTTTATTGTGTGAGGCTCCCGATTGAGTTCCGAAAAAGGTGATCCCCGTCACAAAGTTAGCGCCATGTTTACAGCTAAGGTTCGTTATCATCAAGCTTATCATCAACTGATCATCAATAATATCATTGTTTCGATCCTAAGACAATACAGTCCACAAAACATGTACATACATATTTATAAATCAGGTAAGAACATTCGCCCTGGACACACCGTTCTTATACTCAAGTGACATTAACAGCCAATCAGAAAAGCAATTTTCCTCAACTCAGTTCCACGAGCCTTCTGATTGGCTTGCCAAGGACCAAGGGAATAGTACAGCAGGCTCCAGAAGAGGGGACGGGTTACGTTAACAAAATAGTCCTCATCACTTGCTTCTCCACGAGACATTTAGAGACCTAAAGGAATTTGTAAACTTACATCGAAATCACTGATCTTTTCACAGTTATTGACATATTCATTACGTTTTTTAAAAACATTTTGCATAATCAACGAAGATTTGTTTTTACTTTTTTGCAAGGAGGTCGCAGCCGCCATTCAGGTCCCCTTGCCAGAGCCTGCTGAAGAGATACAGAGAGCGTCGTGAAGTTCCTACCGGATTATAGTGACTAACAATCATAACTGACGAGTAGCCTATCAAATCAACAACAACGGTAGTTAACAACAAGGTTCAGAACAACTTGTCTAGATTAAAGGAAACGGGTATGATTCTGGCGTCAGTAAGCAAAAAGTCTACAAATTTATACTCTCTCTTACACAGGACAGGATTTCCACAGGTTTTATGAGTCTGCTTCTGTTTCTTGCTCATGATTTTTGACTAGAATGTTTACGATGAAAAAAGAATAGCGATTGCTCAGTCGGAGGGACGCGAGCAGGATTGATATACACAAGACAGCGTTTTGCTATAAATTTGAACCTCTACTGATGGAGAAAATGTATAGCGTTATTTAATGAGGAAGAATAAAGATTTATTTTTTATCAGAGCCCCATTTAACCATTACTTCTAATTTTGTTAAACATGCATAATACTTGTTCGAAATACACTAAAAGCGGGAGAAAAAGTTTCCCAGCGTTGATTCGATTGACCAGGTGAGACAAGGCATATCGTAAATAAAAAAAGGCCCAGTTGAAGTATCGTCGTTATTTTACAAAGCATCTTTTTTAAAAGTGACGGTCGAACTGTCTCGACAGAACGTGAAATCTCTAACTGACGGTGCAGTGCGAGTGAGAGGAACCTTGGCTCGAGGACAGCCAGTCTTGCTACCTTTGACTCTCCTACGCTTAGTCTCGATTCGGGATTCGGGTACAATCTGCGGCCACCAGGCTCTGTGACCCAGAGCGCATGCGTTCATGCCTCGCTGCGCAGGTCCAGTCAGCGCACAGCGAGGGAACGCCGGCCCATGGGTGCGCGCCTTGGGCCTGTAACATGAGTATCATACACTACAACAGCACGGCTTGTGTGCACTATATCAAACACTACTTGAAAGTCTCCTGTAAATCACATCTTCCCCTGGTTGAATATATATATTTGTTTAGGGAAAACTTGACTTACAGAATATTTAAAAAATGTGAGGGCTGCTTTTTTTTATTTGTTCACGTGGCTTCTAATCCATTCAAAATACATCTATAGCCACAACGGGCTTACATAACCTCATGAACGAGTTCGTATGAACAAAAATTAGTCTAAAGGTCATTTCTTTTGTTTAACTATATTATGTACATATACATGCATTGCTTTTTTTTGTCCTTGTTACACTACACGGTGTCCAAGTCCGACGAAGCTAAAGGGAAGGATACACAAAACACTGGAACTCCTGAAGTACGGGAGTCGGGCAACTTGCAGTGCCGTGTCATCAACATTTACATAAAACCGAAAGAATCTGCTTAATAACTCTATACAAAGACAGATTTTCCTATATCATAATGGCTATTTATTTAATTTTTTTGTTGCTTTTGCATCTCGTTTAACCATCACAGTTATTAGTTTTAAGATGAACTTGTATGGGCCTTTTTTTATCGCGATATAGCCTCGGGTATTACGTCATATATATATATTTTAGTATTCAGGTTGCTGATTAGCTTGGATATCAAAGCCACGAAAATTTGATTATAAGATTATATATATACATATATATATATTGTGTATAACCATATACATATATATACATACACGCATATATACATGCATATGTAGAAAGAGTATTTTTTGGAAAGTCTCAGAGAAATACTAGAAAAGACGTAGATATAGTCAGTATGGTTTAAATCTATAATGTAGAATTCTCTTGAAACATTCTTCTTTTAAAAAGCACCATACATCGCTTCTCGTTAATGACAGCTCACTCGATCCTTAAAATACGACTTAAAAACCTGTGTTGGCACCTGTTCTGCCAAGCGAGACTCGGGTTGCCGGTTATCGTAGGTTACACTTTTTATTTACACAACATATACATGATTCAAACAAGAAAATGCACAATAATCGTCTTTGAACATTATACAAAAGAAAGACAAAGGAAAGATTTTTTGTATTTTCTCACAGACACAAATGGATTGCAATACACCTGACAACAACACAGGACTGATTACCAGAATGGCCGATTAAAATTACATATATTTTTTTTTCTTTTGAAGTTCAGTAACAATTTGAATATACTTTAAAGCTTTAATTAACATGACTTAAATGCGTTAGTTTGTATTACGTCAAACAAATACAATAACATTGCATATTTCCAATAATTTTCAATGAGTACAACAAGAATCTTAATGATTCACAAACAGTTAACATTGAATGAAAATGAAACCAAACAGTTTTAACGATGATAACAACAGTAATCACAAGGCTAATTATGAAAGTGATGCTTACCTTGAGAATATGATAATAATAGTATTCACCAATAATAATAATAATAATAATATTAATAATAATAAAAATGATATATATTTTTTTCAAATGACGCACCACATTTTCCACAAATCTATATTAATGCAGCCATAATCATCATCAGTAAAGTGCATTGCAAACACGGAACAAAGGTATCATACCCTCGGAACGTCCTGGAAGGAAAGTGATCAACAAATACCGATAACGAAAAACGAAAAAAATAAAACAGACCTATTTTGACCAATCATGAGAAAAATCCGACCAAAATCCAGCGATGACAGAGACAAAAAAATCTAGGCAAAAGCTAGAGAGAGAGAGAGATGCTTCTACATGAAGTCAAAATGACCTGACCTTAGACGTATCCTTATAATTTCATAAATACAACGTAACCTCAACTTCGATAAACACACTGTAATAAATAAGCTAGACAAACAAGAGCTTTCGATGATCGACGATTACGTTGGGTTACACCTTGGTAACAACTTGGAACTGAGAAACTGGCCCGGTTGCGTCTGTCCCGCCCTCTGGGGACAAGAGGGACACGTTATCTAACAATCCACGCATCTTTACGCTTTATATAGATTATCATTTTTTCCATTACCAAATAAACAATGACAAATATATGTTGATAAAAGATGTAGACTTTGTTTTTTTTCTGGGTAGGGGTGCTGTCTGTTTATTTTTCATATGTTAAGAATAGTTTTTTGATAGTTGATTTAAATGTTTATTTTTTTTTCATTTATGTTTCTTCTTTGGGAATTTTTAGTATTTATTTTTTCTTCTGAAAGTATTAAGCTGGACGATTTGGTTTTGTAATTCTTTCTTTTGCATAAAATCGTTCAGTTAATAGCAGATACTGACGTGAAAAAGGCCTAAAAAGCAAATCAATCTGGAGGGAAACAGATCAGCTTACAAAGTTGACATCTTTCACCATTTCGCGACCCACTGAGTGAGCTGCAAAATTCACTATATGCAAAAGGGTACATAGTCTTAACGGTCTCGTGGGAACAGCTGGTAGCACTTATAAGAAAGGGGATTCTATATACAAAATCACCTCCTAGCTAATGAAGGATCACACTGTATAAACATAATTTCCATTCTGAAGGCAGTCGAGACGCGCGAAAAAATCAATAAAAATAAATCCAAAAATTTTCGCGAATCAGTAATCCTAGTTTTAATGCCATTCATAAATTTTCAACATTTGCTGTAACATATTTTCGTAAAAAATTATTTTCCTTTTTTTTGTGCATTCTAGATACTGATTAGCATAGCAAATTTAGTGGGAATATTAAACCGTCTGGGATACTGCTTTCCTCCTATCATTGATTCGCCGGCGTCGTACGTGCTGGTGCAGGTACCAATCGCTTTCATTTGTTTTTTTCTTTTTTTAGTCAACTGTAGAGATGAGCGTATAATAACCCGCGTCCATTCCGGCGAAGATGTAAATCCAGACGGGCCAGAGAGGGTTCTCGACTCCATTGGTGGAATTATTACCCCCTTATGATCATTGATTTTTTGGGGGGTCCTTCTTCATTTCGAAAACCTTTCTCATACTTCTTCCCCTACAGGACCACATTTTAATCTGTGACCCATAATCGAGGCACGCACACAAACACACACACACGCTCGCACGAATTCCTTCATTTTAGACATCAGTTGGAAAAATAACAATAAAAATAAAAGACGAAAACGGTTCCCTTGGTATCTGCTGCAGATGGTTTCACACGGCGAGCCATAAACCCAGAGGGATAGACGGGGGTACCGCGGCCAGAGGTGTGGGGGAGGAGTGGTGGTTGGTCGCCCTAGAGAGGAGACACTTGTAGGCCTATCGTTTTGCATAGCGGCGGGAGCACCCACAGGGTCACCTCCACAGGCTTACTGTAGGATACACTTGCCTGAAAAAACGGGGAAGAGATTAGACTGGCATTTGACGAGAAAGGAGAAGAATCAATAGTTAATTAATAGTTATTGACTGTAAGTGATTGTGGGTTGTAAATGACGTTAGCTTTCCATCCTAGTTAATTTGATTTTTCTTGGTTGATCATTGTAACTGACTGTAATTGTCATCTGATATGCTATTATTTAGTATTATATTGTTTTCATTGTTTGCGAATGGATTGGTGGGACTTAAAAGGTTTAGAATGTATCTTGGAGAGGTAAAAGAAACGTGTTATGTGCACAATATTCATGCTGTACAATGGCTTCCAAAGAAACACACACACACACACATGTACGCACGCTCACACACACACACACACACACACACACACACACACACACACACACACACACACACACACACGCACACGCACGCTCGCACACACATGCACGCACGCAAACAAGCACACACACACACACAATCGCTCTATCACTCTTTTTTTTTCTTCTCACATCTATACCCATTTTAGACTTCATCATCGTGGTGCATCAAATAACAACAGTGTTCCCGGTTAACTTTCAGTGTAATGCATGTATACGTTGTTGATACATACCATTTATGTAATATGGCATAGTCTGCATGTATAAATAAAAGCTTTGGGCTTGATTAAATTCAAAGGTGTTTCTGCTTGGTCATTTGTAATGAAAATGTATCAGAAACAGTAATTACATTTGCATTGTTCTTCAATATTTCTAAATTGTAAGCTATCTTAAAAAAAAAAAACATAATGTAACATATACAGTACATATATTTATATGTAAAAATACATTTTGAATATTTCACTCGCATTGCTGCGACATTTGACCTAGTCAACTTGAAACACTTAAATCTCTATAGCACAAACATCTCAGCAGTGACACCTAGGACACTTCTACAAAACACATATGTGGTGAAAACAGTGTGATGCAGAAGAGGGAATAAACACCAACACAGCAGAACAGTCAACGTTTTTGAACCAACAGGTGGCATCTCTTTAACGATCATATCATTAGATCTAACACATTTAATTTTCCGTTATATGTGACAATGTAACGTTCATTATCAATTTGAAGTTAAACAATGAGGGAAAAAATAAAACTTAAAACATACATTGGGTTCATATTAAAAAAGAAGCATCAAATAAAGGTTTCTAATTGTTATAGACACACACACTAATGTCCACTGCTGGATACATCAAAACCAAAACACAAACGTACATACACATACAGACACGCATGCACACACAGGACGCACACACACAACCGGAAACTCTCGCACAGACACTGAAAACGAACCAAACAGTCATACAGTTATTAGATATATATATATATATCTTTATAATTCTTTAGATATTGAATAAAATTAATGAAAAAGATGTAACACCCAAAGCGAAAGAAATGAGATACTGCGCGAAACACGAATTCTTGCCACAACATTTTTACACACGGATCAGCAGAGAGAGATAGATAGATTAGCAACATTTGTGACGAGAAAGGGAACTAAAGAGCAATCAAGCCCACACAGCAGGAGTTACAGGTTCTTATAGTTGTTACAGGCGACAGAGAGAGGTAGAGATGACACGCACACAGATAACAACAATGGTGACAGTGTGTCGAGACGAGACGATTTATCCTTATTTTTTTATAACATTATGAAGCGTTCAGACAACATCACATTATTCTAATTCTATGCTGATTTTCGTAGCATTAAGTCAGTTAATCTAATTGTCAATTTGTGGGAAATTATTATCAATATTATTATTTGTATTTACTTAAGCGCATCTATGTAAAACTAAACGACTGTACTTTAACCTTTTGAATAAGAAAGTTTATCATTGTGAAAGTTTGATTACAGTGACAAAGTCCCGACGTATAGCAAGTAATAATTCTAAATCGATTTAAATATGTCTAAAATGTGATTGTTACAACGAAAACGTAAAACAGAGTTATTACATGATCTACAAGGGTTTGAAAGGAAACTCTTACTGTTTCAATATAACTTGGTGTTTGAAGAGTTACAGATGGTTAGTACTTTTCGCAGGGATGTACCAAGATCAACTTACAAACACGAAACAAAGTGAAATTATTCGTAGGATTAAAAAAAAAATATATATCTAAAATAATGTTATATTCGCTTGAATACGTCACAGAAAACAAGTGTGACACAAAATAGATTCCAAAACTACGCAGTGCAATTGATGCAAAGTAAGAATGAAATAGAAAAGCCAGAGGAGGAAGGAAAGAAAAACAAAACAAAGAAATAAGAAACCCAAAGAATAAGAAACACCTTTGCACAAAGGAAAAAACAAAAAACGATAAATATAAAACAGGAGATCTATGGACACGGAAAAAACATTTGAGCGGGTGAAGGGAGACTGTGCCAATTGCCATCATAGAGAAATTTCACATGGAACTACGACAGAGCCAGTGAGGGGTTTGAATGGAAACGATCAGTGTGAGATCTGAGTGTACAAAGAACTTATTCAGTCTCTCGATAGGTAAACATTGGAAACGTCACTTCAAGTGATATCTTATCTAAAAGATCTTTGGTTTATTTAATGCAGGGCGATGACTGTTTTTTTGTGTGTTCTTATGACTAAGAGATTATTTATGATGATTAGAATTAGATTAATTAATTTTGGTTTGAGGGGATCTTCGGGGGGGATTTCTTGACTTGACTACGGAGCAAGTCAGAAGTCAATTTTTAGATCGTTTTCTTTTTTAAAAAATGGTTATTAAAAAAGAGAAAACGCCCTGCATTAAGTGGACGTGAAAAAAAAGGAACTTGAGTGTCGGCTATGGAGAGATCTGACAGAGAGAGAATTTTGCAGTCAGCTTAAGAAGAGCTATGTATATATATATGACAAACATCTTACTTGATCTGCAACTTACCACCGCTAAGAATGTGAAATTTTTCTAATAATTCATGAGGGGGGGTAAGGGGGAAAGAAACAAAACAAACAATTGGTTAGTGACATTCATCGAAAAATAATTACCAAAAAATATATATGTAAAAAGAAGAAAATAAACCTGGTGTACTAATTATACCTACTTCCCGATAGGTACAAACCACAGCATCCTAGGTATAATAATCAAATAGCAAAGCGTTTTATACCACAGTCAGGGCCCAGAGGTCTATTAAATGTTATATATATTCAAATTACTCAGCTGGGAATCGATGGCAACGATGCACCAATCAGAGCGCTTCCCTGGTCATATTCTCGACCAGTCAGTTCAGTGCTTAGCATTCAAAGACCATTTTGCTGGCTTCCTTACATTATTTTTCTACTTAAATGTAAAGAAAGAGATCAAAAGATTTCCGAAAAAAACAAGATGGTATAAATAATAAAGGAAGCAGTTTCTGTTAGTCATCGCATTAATCATTGGCGACTAAAGCTTTGTGTGAGTGGACTTACGAAAGTCGAGTTTGTGAATTGACTACTATGGCGTGCACTCTTTATATCTTTGCTTTATAAATCTCTCTTTTTTTTTTAACAATGATGATCATGATGATATCATTATACATATAAAGCAACTGCCATCTTTAACAGTTGAAAAACAACGATAGTGAACACTTGAACTTCAATCAGTAAAAAAGTATATTATTACTGAGAAATCTATGATCAATATGACGAAAATATTGCCGATAAATATGATTATGATGACGCTACAAGGGTGATGGTAATTATGACATGGTGGTAATTAGTATCACAACTTATAGTAGTAACCATAACGATAAAAAACAAGGATTATAATATTAATCACGATCATAAAAATAATGATAAAAACAATGAAAATGACAATCTTTATCATGGTAAGACGAAGGATAGTATTAGTAATGCTAATGATAATAAGGACAATAATGATAACGATGATGAACAATGCCAATGATAATAATAATAATGATAATGATAATAACGATCATGATAGTGATGATGATTATAATGACACTGATAATAATAATAACAGTAACAATAATAATGAAAATAATGATAATAATAATGATACTTATAATATAATAAGAACAACACTAATGATAATGATAATGATAAAAGTGATGATAATGATAATTCTAACAGAATTCAAATACAAGTACTAATAACACAACTAGTATTAATGATAATGATAAAGAATTCTGTAATAATAGTAATACTAATAATGATACTGCTAATAATGGTACTACTACTACTATTACTACTACTACCACCTACTGCTACCACCAATACCAATAATAAAAAGTAATGATGATGATAATAGTGACTGACAGTTATAGTGAAAATAATAATGATGATAATAATAATAATGGTGATTATGATAATATTAATGATAGTGATAGTGATGGTGATAGTGATATTAATAATGTTAATGATAATGATAATAAAATGACAATGAGAAGAATAAATTCATGGAAATGATATCGACAATAATTACAATCATATTAATAATGAAAATAATAAGAGCAACAACAATGGCATCATTAATAATGAACAGACGAAAACGACGAGATGATAATGACAACAGTTGTATACGAATAATAACATACATTAGGCAACGATATCACAAACAACAACAATAGTAACAAAACTAATCATACAATTACTAATGAAGACGTCATCATCATCATTGTTAGCAGCAATATAAGACTTTTAAATATTTGTGAATACAGTGCATTACAGTTTATAGTAAATATAAAGCAAATTATTGCTGTAAAACTACAAAGACTCTTATAAAAAATCACCAATGAAATTTTTCTTTTTTAAGCTAAAAAAAAAATATAACTGTATCCCGATTTATTTTGTTTTCTGTGTCCACAGAAGCACAACGCAAATCGAATAGAGATTTTTAAAATCTTTATTTAGTCTAAAAAAAACAACAACAACAAGTCTATTTAAAAAAAAAAAAAAAAAAATATTCAAGCGATAAATCGGGTTTCAAGGAATTTATATGGAATACGAAAAGCCTAATAAAAATAGAGAGAAAGAGATGAAAAAAAAAAAAAAAAATGGAGCTATATGTTCGTGTGACACAAAATTGTGCTATTTAATTGCTAAGCTAATTAAGGTAGATTTATCATTAGAACATCCAGAATAAAATCGACTACTCTACGGATGGAATTGTAATTATTAGATAGAATATGATTTATATTAAGCAGTAGTAGGCAAGCCATATATAAAATACTAATTCCAAAATGAAAGGAGGG
Source organism: Penaeus chinensis (assembly GCF_019202785.1). NCBI lineage: Eukaryota > Metazoa > Arthropoda > Malacostraca > Decapoda > Penaeidae > Penaeus > Penaeus chinensis. The sequence continues at coordinate 24,468,143 of NC_061853.1, forward strand.
GAAAAAAAAAATAAGAAAATGTTTATTTGCGACCATTTAACATGTAGATTTATATCACTTTATATTCCCTGGTAGATTTAACAGTACACACAAATATGTTTGCTAAAGGTAAAGAAAGTAATGGGGGTTAAACTTGGAAATGATTATATGATAATGTTGACATAGTAACTTCTTTCAACATTTTTGGAATTCCTATAACGAACTATACGATGAGAATTCTTCATAAATTTATAATTTTATTTAATTGCCTTCAGCACGAATCCTAAATATCATCAACATGAACTACATCATCTTGAAAAAATAAGATAAACATTAAATATTTTCTTCCTGTCTCTACGTGATACCTAAAAAAAACCTGAATACTTTATAGATAAGTAGCTGAATACTTTACATATAAATTGCTGAATACTTTACACATTAAGTAGCTATATAGATATACCTCAACTCTGAAAAGAAACCTACATCTTTTCCTTCCTTAGAATTACACTCTACAATCAAGTTCTATTTTACGCTCTACATCATCTTTACCATTTCATATGCACTAAAATTTCGATATATGCAAATTTTTACTGTACTTGGGGCACTTTTTATCCTTTTTTTTTTAACTCACCATCAGTTGCTGTGGACACTTTTTCTATCAAATGGTAAAGAAAAATAAGTAAATAAAAGAAACAAGGACAAATAAATACATGTTTTATAATGATTAATGTTCTTTAAAGACGAACTAACTTGACCATTTTATTAACATAATTGTTTAATGATTATAATACGAAAAGTGTTCTCAGAGAAACATACCTTCTATTTGCTGTTTCACTTCGTTAATTTGTGTTTCTATGGTGTTTTTCAACTCTGAAATGCAAGGAAATGTGTTAGTATTGGTTTTATACAAATTACTCAAAATAATGTATATCACACACACACACGCACACGCACACCACACGCACACACACACACACACACACACACACACACACACACACACACACACACACACACACACACACACACATATACATATATATACAAACATATACATATATATACATACATACACATATATAGTAAACAAATAAAACTCATATGTCCCAGAGCGAGGCCCAATATCCGGCCGAGAGGAGGGTCGCGAGAAGTGCCGTCGGGAAGCCTTCTGTGTCAACTCATAACCTCGGAAACCTACTCTTCGCGCCCTCATTAAAGGGTAAAATGGTCTGTTGTGAGCGCCTCCTGCCCAGTCTCTCATAATGCCACGAAATGAGCATTTTTTTATATTTACTCTCCGCTTTATATGAATGAAGGGACCAGTGGTTCGGAAAGCGAGGGGCCCTTTCATGGGTGTGTTTTTTTGTTTTGTTTTGGTCTTTCTTCTAGTTGCTTCTTATTTATTTCGTTTTTTTTGTGTGTGTGAAGTTTTCTTTGGGGTGGGGTGGGGAGGGAGGGAGGGGGGGAGGGTATTTGTAGTTTTCTGTTTTGTTACTTTTTTGGTTTATCTTTTTGTTGTTAATTTTCTTTTCTTTTTTGCCCTTTTTCATATTTTCATATTATTTCATATCC
>NC_061853.1:24493188-24495688 GCF_019202785.1 Penaeus chinensis
AAAAAAAAGGCGTTTTAAAGCAACTATCGAAAAAAGAACAGAAAAGGGAATGTGAAGAGAGAGGTAAAGAAGATAAATCAGAGAAAAAAAAGGTTAAAACGGTAAGAAATAAATGACAGACGAAGCATAAAGAAGAGAATATGGGGGAGGAGGTGATAACGGAGGGAACAGCGTGATTAAGAACAGAAGGCTGGCAGTTACGAGTTCAGGGAGGAGGAGGAGGAGGAAGAGGAGAGGAGGAGGAGGAGGAGGAGGAGGAGGAGGAGGAGGAGGAGGAGGAGGAGGAGGAGGAGGAGGGGAGGGAGGAGGAGGAGGAGGAGGAGGAGGAGGAGGAGGAAGAAGAGGAGGAGGAGGAGGAGGAGGAGGAGGAGGAGGAGGAGGAGGAGGAGGAGGAGGAGGAGGGGGAGGAGGAGGAGGAAGAAGAGGAGGAGGAGGAGGAGGAGGAGGAAAAGGAGGAGGAGGAGGAAAAGGAGGAGGAGGAGGAAAAGGAGGAGGAGGAGGAAAAAGAGGAGGAGGAGGAAAGGAGGAGGAGGAGGAAAAGGAGGAGGAGGAGGAGAAGCAGTAGGAAGAGGAGGGAAAGAAAGAATGTGAGGAGGAGGGAGAGAGAGGAGGTATAGGGTGAGGAGGAGGAGGGAGAAGAGGAAGAGAAGGAGGAGGAGGGAGAGGAGGAATATGAGGAGGAGGAAGAAGATGAATAGAAGGAGGAGGGAAAGAAAGAATAGGAGGAAAGGGGAAAGGAGGAATAGTAGGAAGAGGAGCAGGGATAATAGTAGTAATATGAACAATTATAACAACAACAACAACAACAAAACAACAACAACAGTAACAGTAACAATATCTTATTTCACAAAATATATAGCGATAATAATATTAATAATAACAATGCTATAAAAATAATAATAGCAATGATAAGAAAAAGAGGGAGCAGGTCCTGGCCTACAAAGTGACTACACGCTCCATGCGTTTCATTTTAAATATATTTTATCTTTATTATTTGGTCGTTGGTGATCATGTTTATTCGTTTGTCGTTAATGTGGATTTCATCGTGTGTGTGTGTGTGTGTGTGTGTGTGTGTGTGTGTGTGTGTGTGTGTGTGTGTGTGTGTGTGTGTGTGAGAGAGAGAGAGAGAGAGAGAGAGAGACAGACAGACAGTCAGTCAGTCAGTCAGTCAGACAGACAGACAGACAGACAGACAGACAGACAGACAGACAGACAGACAGACAGACAGACAGACTAACTGACTGACTGACATACAGAAACGAGAGAGACACAGACAGACAGACAGAAACGAGAGAGAGAGAGAGAGAGGAGAGAGAGAGAGAGAGAGAGAGAGAGAGAGAGAGAGAGAGAGAGAGATAGACAGACAGACAGACAGACAGAAACGAGAGAGAGAGAGAGAGACAGACAGACAGACAGACAGACAGACAGACAGACAGACAGACAGACAGACAGACAGACAGAAACGAGAGAGAGAGAGAGAGAGACACGCAGACAGACAGAAACAGAGAGGGGAAACACCAGTATTGTTTGCGTGCATGGGTGCCACGCCGGCCGCGGATTGGCAACACTGGCCTCCACAGAAAACGGACCTTAAAGCGGAAGAGGGAGGCTGGCACTGTGCCAAGATCTCGCGACGGCACTCTTCTCCTCTCCCCTACTTCTCCTTTATTCTGCCGCCTCTCCTTCCTTCTCATCCGATTCCTTGGGTTATCCTCGTATGCCTTTTCGTTTTGTTTTTTTCTTTGGTTATTTCGTGTTTTTTCTGCAATTTTGTACATTCGTTGGCTGTCAAAATATTGGATTTGTTTTACTTTCTCGAAGCCGCTTTCATATTTGTTTACAGTTGTGGTTTGTGTGATGCCTCTCCCTGCCCCGCTCCCCTCCTCCCCCCCATCTCCCCTTTCCCTTCGGTCCTCCCCCTCTCCTTCGCCGCCCCCCCCCCCTTTCCAGAAACTCCTCCTCCTCCGCCCCCTCCCCCTCCCCCTTTCCAGTCATCCCCCCTCCATCTATTTCTCCCCTCCTCTTACCTTCTCTTCTGTGCCTACATCTTATCCCTTCCCCTCCCCCCCCTCCTGGCCAGACCTTTTGCTGCCTCTCCCTCCTAGTCATCCTCCCCCCCTTACCCTCCCTCTTACTCAACCCCCCTCCCTTCCTTGTCAGACCCCCCCCTCCCTTCTTTCCCACGCCCCTTCTACCCTCCACTCTTCTCCCCTTACCCTTCTCTCCCTCCCTCCTTACCCTCTCTCCCCTCCTTTCCCTTCCCCTTACCCTCCTACCCTTCCCCTTTCCCTCCTACCCTCCCCCTTACCCTCCTACCCTCCCTCTTTACCCTCCTACCCTCCCCCTTTCCCTCCTACCTGCCCCCTTACCCTCCTACCCTCCCCCTTCCCCTCCTACCCTTCCCCTTACCTTCCTATCCTCCCCCTTTCCCTCCCTCCCAACCCGTTACCCTCCTACCCTCCCCGTATCCCTCCTATCCTCCCCCTTTCCCTCCTACCCT
>NC_061853.1:24503188-24508188 GCF_019202785.1 Penaeus chinensis
TTTGAAGGTGTTCCGTGTGAAAATGGGGACATACCGTGGCGTGGCGTGATTCGCGTGCCTTTGATTGCATCAATAGTTTTGTTTTTGAAGTGAGTTTGGAAAAAAAAAAAACAAGATGACAGTGACATTGTGCTTTTATAGTGATTGAAGTGGGAGCTGAGGCCGCCGAAATGGGAGAATGAAGTAGGCGGGTTTAGACAGATCCTGTGGAGTTGAATCTTGTGAAAATAAAAGACGAAATCAAGACAAAATATGCGGGTTCTGATTGGCGCGAAGGAAGTGTTTTCGGGGAATATAGAATGGTAAGATTTGGAGTTTATTTTTGTTTTTAGTAAGAAGTTGTGAAATTGTTTTGGAGGCAAAGTTTTTATCTTGTCGAATCAGCCATAAACAAACTCCGATATACATTTACTTATATCGTTATATTATTACAGATTCATGTTGCTATCGGAAGAGCAGTGAAAAAAAAAATGAAGGAATATTTATACATTTATATCGTTACATGATTACTGATTTACCGATTTTACCAGCGTGTGGCCCTCTTCTAGAGATAGACCTTGAAATCACCACCCCCCCACCCCTCCCTGCCCCCGTTCAGCTCCTCAAAAAAAAAATAAGTAATTCCCGAGTTTTCTCCTCCGTCGAGGGAAATTAAAAAGTAATCTTAGTCTGCTTGGCTGTTTGGATATTCTAGGAGTTTGTTCATGTAATATTCTTGCGCTGTGAGGATTAGGCTTAGGCTCAGCTGAAGAAAAGGTTAGCATTGGGGGGGAGAGAGGGAGGGAGAGAGTGTGGGAGAATGTGGGAGAATGAGAGTGTTAGTGTTAGTGTTAGTGTTAGTGTTAGTGAGAGAGAGAGTAGGAGGGAGAGAAATGGCAATTGTTTCGTTTAAAGTTGCCCTTCTTAGTATTTCTGTCTTCCTTTCTATTTCTAGCATGGGCACTGTAGAAACTAACGGTCGCACATGGGGAAAGTTTGAAATTTTAGAAAGAGTATTTGTTTTTGTTTTTCCTCTTTAACACCTCTGCCCTGCTCTTCTCTCTTTCCCTCTCTCCTCTCATCTCATTTATTTTATTCCCTTCTCTTCTCTTCCCCATTTCCCTTTACTCCAACTTTCCTTCTCTCCTACTGCTTTTCTTCTCTTCATTTCTTTTCCGTTGCTTTCCGTTGCCTTCTTTCTTTTCTCTCTTCTCTCTCCTCTCTCCTCTCCTCCTCTATCCTCTCCTCTCCTCTTCTATCCTCTCCTCTCCTCTTCTATCCTCTCCTCTCCTCTTCTATCCTCTCCTCTCCTCTTCTATCCTCTCCTCTCCTCTTCTTTCCACTTCTCTCCTCTTCTTTCCTCTTTCCTCTCTCCTCTCTCCTCTCTCCTCTCTCCTCTCTCCTCTCTCCTCTCTCCTCTCTCCTCTCTCCTCTCTCCTCTCCTCTCTCCTCTCTCCTCTCTCCTCTCCTCTCTCCTCTCTCCTCTCTCCTCTCCTCTCTCCTCTCTCCTCCTCTCCTCTCTCCTCCTCTCCTCTCTCCTCCTCTCCTCTCTCCTCCTTCGCCAACTCCTCTCTCCTCCTCTCCTCTCTCCTCTCTCCTCCTTCGCCAACTCCTCTCCTCCACTTCTCCTCTCTCCTCCTCTCCTCTCCTCTCCTTTCCTCTCCTCTACTCTCCTCTCCTCTCCTCTCCTCTCCTTTCCTCTCCTCACCTTTCCTCTCCTCACATCTCCTCTCCTCTCCTCTCCTCTCCTCTCCTCTCCTTTCCTCTCCTCACCTTTCCTCTCCTCACCTTTCCTCTCCTCACATCTCCTCTCCTCTCCTCTCCTCTCCTTTCCTCTCCTCACCTTTCCTCTCCTCTCCTCTCCTCTCCTCTCCTTTCCTCTCCTCTCCTTTCCTCTCCTCACCTCTCCTCTCCTCTCCTTTCCTCTCCTCTCCTCTCCTCTCCTCTCCTCTCCTCTCCTCTCCTCTCCTCACCTCTCCTTACCTTTCCTCACCTTTCCTCTCCTCTCCTTTCCTCTCCTCTCCTCTCCTCACCTTTCCTCACCTTTCCTCTCCTCTCCTCTCCTCTCCTCTCCTCTCCCCTCCTCTCCTTTCCTCTCCTCACCTTTCCTCTCCTCACATCTCTCCTCTCCTCTCCTCTCCTCTCCTCTCCTCTCCTCTCCTCTCCTTTCCTCTCCTCACCTCTCCTCTCCTCTCCTCTCCTCTCCTCTCCTTTCCTCTCCTCACCTTTCCTCTCCTCACCTCTCCTCTCCTCTCCTCTCCTCTCCTCTCCTCTCCTCTCCTCTCCTCTCCTCTCCTCTCCTCTCCTCTCCTCACCTCTCCTTACCTTTCCTCACCTTTCCTCTCCTCTCCTTTCCTCTCCTCTCCTCTCCTCACCTTTCCTCACCTTTCCTCTCCTCACATCTCCTCTCCTCTCCTCTCCTCTCCTCTCCTCTCCTCTCCTTTCCTCTCCTCACCTTTCCTCTCCTCTCCTCTCCTCTCCTCTCCTTTCCTCTCCTCACCTTTCCTCTCCTCTCCTCTCCTCTCCTCTCCTCTCCTCTCCTCACCTTTCCTCTCCTCACCTCTCCTCTCCTCACCTTTCCTCTCCTCACCTCTCCTCTCCTCTCCTCTCCTTTCCTCTCCTCACCTTTCCTCTCCTCTCCTCTCCTCTCCTCTCCTCTCCTTTCCTCTCCTCACCTTTCCTCTCCTCACCTCTCCTCTCCTCTCCTCTCCTCTCCTCTCCTCTCCTCTCCTTTCCTCTCCTCACCTTTCCTCTCCTCACCTTTCCTCTCCTCTCCTCTCCTCTCCTCTCCTTTCCTCTCCTCACCTTTCCTCTCCTCACCTCTCCTCTCCTCTCCTCTCCTCTCCTCTCCTCTCCTCACCTTTCCTCTCCTCTCCTCTCCTCTCCTCTCCTCTCCTCTCCTCACCTTTCCTCTCCTCACCTCTCCTCTCCTCTCCTCTCCTCTCCTTTCCTCTCCTCACCTTTCCTCTCCTCACCTCTCCTCTCCTCACCTCTCCTCTCCTCTCCTCTCCTCTCCTCTCCTCTCCTCTCCTTTCCTCTCCTCACCTTTCCTCTCCTCACCTCTCCTCTCCTCTCCTCTCCTCTCCTCACCTCTCCTCTCCTCACCTTTCCTCTCCTCACCTCTCCTCTCCTCTCCTCTCCTTTCCTCTCCTCACCTTTCCTCTCCTCACCTTTCCTCTCCTCTCCTCTCCTCTCCTCTCCTCTCCTTTCCTCTCCTCACCTTTCCTCTCCTCACCTCTCCTCTCCTCTCCTCTCCTCTCCTCTCCTCTCCTTTCCTCTCCTCACCTTTCCTCTCCTCACCTTTCCTCTCCTCACCTCTCTCCTCTCCTCTCCTCTCCTCTCCTCTCCTCTCCCCTCCTCACCTTTCCTCACCTTTCCTCTCCTCACCTCTCCTCTCCTCTCCTCTCCTCACCTTTCCTCTCCTCACCTCTCCTCTCCTCTCCTCTCCTCACCTTTCCTCTCCTTTCCTCTCCTCACCTTTCCTCTCCTCACCTTTCCTCTCCTTTCCTCTCCTCACCTTTCCTCTCCTCACCTTTCCTCTCCTCACCTCTCCTCTCCTCTCCTCTCCTCTCCTCTCCTCACCTTTCCTCTCCTTTCCTCTCCTCACCTTTCCTCTCCTCACCTTTCCTCTCCTCACCTCTCCTCTCCTCTCCTCTCCTCTCCTCTCCTCTCCTTTCCTCTCCTCTCCTCTCCTCTCCTCTCCCTCCCCTCCCCTCCCCTCTCCTCTCCTCTCCTCTCCTCTCCTCTCCTCTCCCCTCCCCTCCCCTCCCCTCTCCTCTCCTCTACTTTCCTCTCCTCTCCTCTCCTCTCCTCTCCTCTCCCCTCCCCTCCCCTCCCCTCTCCTCTCCTCTCCTTTCCTCTCCTCCCCTCTCCTCTCCTCTCCTCTCCTTTCCTCTCCTCACCTCTCCTCTCCTCTCCTCTCCTCTCCTTTCCTCTCCTCTCCTCTCCTCTCCTTTCCTCTCCTCTCCTTTCCTCTCCTCACCTCTCCTCTCCTTTCCTCTCCTCTCCTCTCCTCTCCTCTCCTCTCCTTTCCTCTCCTCTCCTTTCCTCTCCTCACCTCTCCCCTTTACTCTTTTATTAAGTTTCATCATTTCTTCAGCCGCTTAAATTTTGCTCTTTCCAAGCGCGGCCTAGGCTCCTTTAGGCCTACAGTAGACCGTAAACAGGCATCCGAATTTCGTTAGGCCTTTATAATTTCATTATCCGTACAATTTATCCCACGGATTAACCGTTCATACATTCTTGAATTTTACATTTAGGCCTATTTGGATCGTTTGCTTCTCTCTCACTCTCTCTCTCTCTCTCTCTCTCTCACTCTCTCTCTCACTCTCTCTCTCTCTCTCTCTCTCTCTCTCTCTCTCTCTCTCTCTCTCTCTCTCTCTCTCTCTCTCTCTCTCTTTCTCTATCTTTCTCTCTCTTTCTCTCCCTCTCCCTCTCCCTCTCCCTCTCCCTCTCCCTTTCTCTCTCCCTCTTTCTTTCTCTCTCCCTCTCCCTTTCTTTCTCCCTCTCCCTTTCTCTCTCCCTCTCCTGCTCCCTCTCCCTCTCCCTCTCCCGCTCCCTCTCCCTCTCCCTCTCCCTCTCCCTATCCCTATCCCTCTCCCTCTCCCTATCCCTATCCCTATCCCTCTCCCTCTCCATTTCTCCCTCTCTCCCTCTCTATCTCTCTCTCTCTCCCTCTCTCCCTCTTTCTCTCCCTCTCTCTCTCCCTCTCTCTCTCCCTTTCCCTCCCCCTCCCCCTCCCCCTCCCCCTCCCCCTCCCCCTCCCCCTCCCAATTCTCTCTCTCTCTCATTTTAAAAGCTTTCCATTTCCATAAAATTATTTTACTTGTCACCCACCATCGCCCTGCGTTTCTGTCCTCGTGTTGCCATCATTGTCAAGGGAATGGCTTGTCCTTATTACTTCAATTGCATGCAACGACATCTCCGGACGTGTCTTGCATGCAACGACGGGTTATCAATGCACGACATCGCCATGAGTATTCCGTTAACGGGGTCCATCGTTATTGCAATTATGGAAGGGT
>NC_061853.1:24515688-24523188 GCF_019202785.1 Penaeus chinensis
CACGCAAATTGTCACCCAGAGAAATGGAACAATCATACCCAGTCAATCTACTGAAACACATTTCTTTTTTTTTATCAACTTTTTTCATTTTTTTACATCTGTACACAGTCCCCATTTTTGTTTTCCTTTTTTTTTTTTTTTTTTTTTTTTTTTTTAAACAATCTGCCGTCTCCTTCCCTTCTCTTTGAACATCTGTATTTTCACCCACTAACCATGTTGTATTTGCCCCGTGTTTAGGATTGTGTGTGTTTCCCCTAATGTGTGTTGATGTTTGTTTTGATTTCAACTCTTTGTGACTAAAATTTGGTATCGGGTTTTGGGCTGGTCATGTGTAGATGTTATTTACTATAATCATTTATATCTTTGTTGTTATTGTTTTTTTTAACATTGTTTACATCATCATTGTTATTGTTTGTTATTTGTATTTCTATTATGTTTCTCATTATTATTATTATTATTATTATTATTATTATTATTATATCATTATAATTATCATTATTAATTTTATAATTATTTTTAATTTTATAATTATTATTATTATTATTAATGTTCATTAATTTTCCTCTTTTAGTTTATTTTATATTCATCGTCCATATTTATGTTTGAAAAATAATAACATTGGAAATAACCTGACCAGCCCATTGCCCACGAATATCACCAGCCTCTAAATACATTTTGATTAATCGAAATTTAAAAAATAATAATAAATAATAAAGGATTTGATAAAACCAAGGAATTCAGAAAGCTGTCTCTAAAGCATGACCATCCTGACCTGTAAATTGAAGGTCAAGGGTCATCGCTCAGAGAAAGTAGGCCTATGTGGTGGAGGTTCAGTCTCCCCCCCTCCCCCCCCCCCATTTTTTAAAACCCTTCGGCGCGCAGTGGTAAAGCGTCTCACGGGTAGTCGTGTCCAGGCAGCGGCGACGTCGGTACTTGTGGTGGTTGTCGTACAGCGTCGATTGTCGTAAACTTTGTGCAGTAATGAGTGTGCATAATGTCTTTGCAAAGGGCGCGGATGTTGCATAGGGTACGTGTGTGGGGGGCAGGGGGTTGTGTGTGTGTGTGTGTGTGTGTGCGTGTGTGTGTGTGCGTGTGCGTGTGTGCGTGTGCGTGTGCGTGTGCGTGTGCGTGTGTGTGTGCGTGTGTGTGCGTGTGTGTGTGTTTGAGCGTAAGTGTTTATATGTGCTTACGTGCACCAATATTCGCTTGCGTAAACACTCAATTAAATCTACAAGTAGAGTAGAATTAACATCACATACACACACACCCGAATATGTTTTGCATGTTTACAAACATAGACAGATGCGCGCACGCACGCACACAAACGCGCACGCGCGCACACACACACACACACACACACACACACACACACACACACACACACACACACACACACATACACATACACATACACATACACATACACACACACACACACATACACATACACATACACATACACATACACACACATACATACACACACATACACACACACACACATAAACACACATAAACACACATATAAACACACATACACAAACACACACACACATAAACACACACACATAAACACACACACACATAAACACACACACACATAAACACACACACACACACACACACACACACACACACACACACACACACACACACACACACACACACACACACACATTTTCCGACGTCTGTCCATAAACCAAAAACTGCGCCTGTTAGACAGAGAAACTCATCCTCCTTCAAGACGGTCCCCCACTTTTCTGCCAAAACATACAACACCGATTTGTCCCCGTTGTTTGAAGATTTCTCCGTTTTTTTTTGTTTTTTTTTTGTTTTTAAATCCCGTTACCTCGTCCCGATTCTGCATGTACAAGGACGCTTCCTGGGGGGTCATAGGCCTATCTCTTATTAGTATTATTAGGGCCAAACGAGTGCCTTTATACTGGCACTGTCCCCACTCAGAAGTTTACACGGGATGGGTAACTTTAGGAGCAAATAAAAAAGAAAGAAAGAAAGAAAGAAATATACATAACGATGAGGCGGGACTTAGCTCGGTAGTTGCCAACTAGGATTTTCATCAAGTTGGAGTGGGTCTACCTCCGTATAGCTACCTTGATCTTACCGAATTAACAGAATGTTCCTTTTTTATTGGTTAACACCTCTCACCAAAAGCTCTCACACACAGAAGAATTACCATGACTGTCATGCACGAAGCCTCACCGATGTAGTCTCTGCTTAGTCTGCCTCAATAGCGTGTGTGCTAGTTGTAAATAGCAATGAAGCTTACGTAGGCGAGCGCTCAAGTTTTATTATCTGAAAGCGTAGACTCAGGGACAGAGTCTAGACGCGCTGTGTTGCCTGGACATCGACTCCGTGTTAATTTTCTTGCAGTTGGTGAGCAAACACACGTGCACTTGTCGGTAGAGCTGACCCCTGACTGGCTTTTGCTTGCGTTTTGACACTTATGAAGTATGTTTAATTTTTTTGTGTTCAGACATTGCACTATTTTTTTTTTTTTTCATTTATGAAGGCCAAGTTAGAACTTGAATTGTAGTGAGTTATTTGTTTAGTTTCTTTACGATACTTAACACGCGTTTAGGATATCGGAATGCAGCACAGAAATGGCGGCAAGGTTCAATTTTCTATGCGAACGCAAAGGAAGTTGAACCTTGTTAGAGCTAACTCCGATAACCGTTTCTCTCACTCACCCTCCCTCCCCCGTCTTTGATTTCACTCCAAGGGGAAACACCCTGATAATTGAAAATGCAAATTTGTCCTCTTTGAAGTAAGATCAGAGACACACTCACTCTCTCTCTCCCTCTCTCTCACTCACACGCACTTGCAAGTGTGTCTGTTACCAACGGCTTCCCATTTTCCCTGGTGTTTTGGCTAACGTTTTTTCTTTTTTCTCCCGTTTCATTTCCCAACCAGGTGGCGCTGTGGTACCGGGTATGTAGTCCCGTCCATTGTGCATGTGAGGCTGTGCTTGCGATATTGTGACTTGTTCCAGAGTCCATGTTCCCTCAGTGTTCCAGGTTCATGTTCCAGACTATGGTCCTTGTTCCCGACCGTGGTCTCTGTTCCAGATCTGATTAACTTGCACGAGCTTTGACTTAGTGATAAAAATGAGTGTGACTGTAAATAGATAACTTGCCCGTGTCTCTTGTTCATAACTAATCTGTAACAAACACACTTTCTCTAACTCTAAGGCTGTAAACTAGTGTCTTAAAAGCTAGATGAGTAAACAGAGTAATGTGCAAGTGTTTACTGATTCCCTTCGTGTTGGCAAAGTGGCTGAATAGTTGTTCCGTGTCTGTGCTAGTTTTCATCCCAGCTAGCAGCCGGCCCTTCCTTCTCTCTGCCTCGTCTGTTTGCTTCATAGCTAATGCACTGTTTCAGGTCTAAATTCTGAAATGTATTTCCGTTTTTTGGATTTTAAAAAATTGAAATATGATGGACAGTTCAGTGGTAAATGAGAAATGAGGAGATTAAAGAATTTTAAAGAATGTCCCCCTCCCCGAATTATATATGCATATCGACATAGTTTTGTCGGATGAAGTTCAGAATTCAGATCATGTTCTCTCAACTAACAATTAACTGACTCGTGTGTGTATATATATCTATATATGTCCTTATCTCTTCATCCTTTGGTGCTACGAGAATCTCGATCTGTGTTTTTACATAAATATTTCCCCCAGTCTGTGCCTCTCATTACAATTAAAGGAGAGGGGAAAATTATGGACGCAGTGAAAATGCATGGTAAGAAAGGGTTTGATTAACTGCATTTGTATTTCACGGAATTCGATCCTCCTCCAGGCGAATTGATGGAGAGTAGGACGAAAATGTCTGCTCTGATTTTTTTTTCTCCTTTATTTATTTTTTGTTCTGATGTCTTGTCGTATATATATATATTTTTTTCATGCCCATGTATACTGTCTGCAGGCATATGCGAACGAATATGTGATCAGCCCATAGAGTTCCACGAAACGTTGGCACATAAGACGAGAACTGTGCTGGATGTTGTGTTTAGTGTTGGTGGAGTTTTACCCAACTTGTGGAGAGATTGCCGCTGTGTATAACTTGTAGGTCCACTTGTAAATATGGTGTATATATGTGTAAGTGCACTGCTAGTCAGTCTTTAGTATCACGATGATGTATATAAAATGGTGTCTTGTGTTATGAAAAAAATGTATGTCCTGATACTGAAGTAAGTATATAAATGTGTGATCTATATTCCTATATTAGTGTTGTCATCATGGCGATTCTGGGTTAATTCTGATTTTCTTGTACAGCTCAGTTGGTACGGATAATTATGTATATGAAGTTCAGCTGCCTTTTGAAAATTAAAATGGCAGAATACATTTTTTTAGACATCTCAAAAGCAGATTGGATCCCAATATTAATGGGTATATTAATTTTACTTCTATTTTCTACCCGTAGTCTTGTAGTGTATTGTGGGCTTTTATGTGCGTTTTAAATTTTTGTAAATTAATAACTTTCTTCATTGTATGGACACGTATTTTTGCACTTTTTACACATCCAGATAAATTGATATTTTGTGCAAATTTTCCAACATTTTTTTTTTTTTTTTTTGTTTTTTTTATAGCCTGTTATTTTTTTTTTTTTATTTTTTTTTTTTTTACATACATCAAATGCAAACCAACATATTAACCTGTCGAAGAATCATATTTTGTAATGTGACCGATGGCATAGCGATGGCATGGTATATATATATATATGTGTGTGTGTATGTATGTATTTATGTATGTATGTATGTATGGGCGTATTTGCATCTCAAAATGTAAAATGGGCGTGCTACTGGAGAAGTAGGAATGCAGTTACGGGCGTGATCTTGTGTATGTGCGTATCTGTGTCAACTCTCAGCTAGGTTATCGAACGAAATAAAAAAGAGAGAGTGAGAGGGAGGTAGATAGGCGATGCTTTGGCTTTGCCGGCGAGATAAGGCGGGGAGATCGGAGATAAATGGATAATGAGGTTGTTGAGGGAAAGCAGCTGGTTTATCTTAACTTAGAAGTGATTTCTGGGAACAGGTGATTTTTATCCACGAAGTACGAAGAGGGAGGAGGGTAGAGAGGGGGGGAGAGGGAGAGGGGTGGGGAGGGAGGGAGAGGGAGAGGGGTGGGGAGGGAGGGAGAGGGAGAGGGGTGGGGAGGGAGTGAGAGGGAGAGGGGTGGGGACGGGAGGGTAGGGAGAGAGGGAAGGGGAAGGGAGTGGAGGGGAGGAGAGGATAGGGAGGGAGGTAAGAGGGGGAAGGAGAATGGGGCTGAGAGAGGGGGACGGGAGGGAAGGCGAGAGAGTGGTTACGTCGTGTAAATAGATGAAAGGAAAGGAATTAGCTGAAGCAAAAAGTGGACACAGGTGTGCTTCTTTAAGCCTTTGTCCTCCAGCTTTTTCCCCTTCCCTTCTCTTTCCCCTCTCCCTACCTCGCCCCGCATCCTACCTTCCCCCTTTGTTCCTTTCTCCTCCCTTCTTCCACCCTCCCTCCATCTCCCCTTTTCTCCCCTCTTCCTCCTCCCCTCTCCTTCCCCCTCCCTTCTCTCCCTCCTTTTCCTTTTCCCCTCACCCATCTCCCCTCTCCCTTTCCCTCCTTTTCCCTTTCATTGCTTCTCCCCTTCGTCATTTCGCTTTCCCCGCTCTACCTTCCTTAGCACCCCCTTCCCCTCCCAATCTCTCCTATCTATCTATCACTCCATCTATCCATCTCTGTGTGCCTTCCCCTCATTCCGCCCTCCTATCCAGCCTCCCCCCCCCCCTGCTATTACCTATTTACTCCCCCCCCCCCCTGCGTCCAGTACAGGTGTCGTACAGTGGGATAAGATAATCTATCTTGCGACGTCGGCGGGTCATCTTTTTCGCCTGTGAGGGTAAGAGCGCCTGGGAGGAGCAGGCGAGAGAGGGACCCATTGTGTGTCCTCGAGCTGGTGCACAATTGTATAATCGAGTTTTTTTTTTCTACGGGTATACACATCGCAAAGATAATGTTCCACACAGGCGCGCAGACACATGTGTGTGTGTGAGTGTGTGTGTGAAGTAGAAGAGACAGAAAAAGATAATAAATAGAGTAAGAACGAGGGAAAAGGTAGTAAAATGGAAATTATGAAATGAAAGAATGAAAGAGAGAGATGTAAGCGGAGGGAGAGAAAGGAGGGAAGCAAGCAAGAAAAAAGAAGAAAAAGAAATAACAAAAGAGAGAGAGAGCGAGAGAGAGAGAGAGAGAGAGAGAGAGAGAGAGAGAGAGAGAGAGAGAGAGAGAGAGAGAGAGAGAGAGAGAGAGAGTGAATGAGTGAGAATGAGAAGAGCGCGTTCGTCGAGGTCACTGAAGACAAGAGTCGGGACAAAGTTTATACGAATATCCGCTTCCGGCGTGAGTTAGTGGACGACGGACCCTCCTGAAGGCGCTGCTGCTGCATCCCGAAGAGTGACGATGACGCCCCGTTGTTCTTGGGTGTGTGGGAGGGGGGGGGAGGGGGGGGGTGTAGGGAGGTTGGGATGGGAAGGGAGGGACGTGGGTATGGGTGGAGGGGAGGGAAGGAGGGAGGTGGGTAGGGGTGGAAGGGAGGGAGGGAGGGAGAGAGGGAAAGAGAGGGGGGGGTGAAAAAGGGAGTCCTCACACTGAGGGGGGGGGGAGAAAGAAAAGAAGAGAGAGATAATGAGCTATGTTAAATGAGAGAGAGAGAGAGAGAGAGAGAGAGAGAGAGAGAGAGAGAGAGAGAGAGAGAGAGAGAGAGAGAGAGAGAGAGAGAGGGGGGGGGGGGTGGAGACAGAGACAGAGTCAGAAAGAAGAAAAGAAGACGGGGGAGGACGGGTGGGAATGAAAGTCAATAGACCGAGAAAAAAAAAAAAATACGAAAGGCGATCCTCCTCTTATTCTCACAAACCCCTTCCCATCGCTCGGATCACATTTAATATTATTCATGAGATATTGAAAGCAGTCTGGTGACGTCACGGGCTTTGCTTCGTTGACACACGCCCCGTCATTTGTACCTGAGAGAGATTTGTCACTGTGAAAGGAAGCGTCGGGGAAGTCATGTGTTTGTCAGTTGCTTCGTGACTGATCAAGCAAGAGGTTGCTCCTCAATGGTGTTATCAAACAGGCATTGTTGCGAATATAATTTGTCTTGCAAGGTTATGCAGATGGACATCGGATTAATTTTTTTTTCCGTTTCTGTTTGCGTATGCAATTATTTACGCACATGCGATTATGCAAATGCTAATCATTCTTGTATCATTATATATGTGCGTACGTGCACGTCTACAGATACAGTAACGTTGGAAACACGAACCTGTAGCTCTATATAAGTCGGCGTCTGCTTTAAAGTCCGTCCTCCCCTCTTTATTCGTCTCAGAAAAGCCATATATACAACTTAAGATTAACAGTAACGGGCGACCCCGTTTGACGAGCGAGAAGCGAAGACCAAGTCGGGTACAGAAAAGATTTTCCAATGACTCTTCCCATTTTCCTCGGTTTATAGAACGCGG
>NC_061853.1:24528188-24545688 GCF_019202785.1 Penaeus chinensis
GAGAGAGAGAGAGAGAGAGAGAGAGAGAGAGAGAGAGAGAGAGAGAGAGAGAGAGAGAGAGAGAGGGAAAGAGGGAAAGAGGGAGAAAAAAACAAGCGGATAACGCATAAACAACTATTACTACTACTACTGCTGATAATAATAATAATAATACATTATTTATTCGTGAATAATAATCATTATATAACAATAATAATAAATTATTTATTCGTGAATAATAATCATTATATAACAATAATAATAAATTATCCTGGTGGCACCGATTTGCTAACCATTCTATAAATACTCAATCAGTTTCTTCATCCGTGAACTTGATATCAGTTAAGGGGTGGTTGGAGGGCAAATGGGCGGGGGGGGGGGGAAGAAGATAGTAGGGGGGGGCGGGCGTTGGTTTGTAATGATAGAGGGAGAGGGTGTAGGGAGATAAAAAGGGGGGGGGGGTCAGGGAAGGGGGTTAGTTGAGAAAGGGAGAGAGAGAGAAAGGGAGAGAGAGGGAGGGAGGGAGGGAGGGAGAGAGGGAGAGAGTTCAGCGGGAGAGAAAAGGTGAGGGTGTAGATAGACAACGGGTGTAGATAACAGGGGGGAGGGGAGGGGGGGAGGGAGAGAGTATAGACGATAGCAGGCAGGTTTGGGGCGTAAATGACTGGAGGAAACAATTAGTGGTATGAATAGTAGGAGACGGAACGAGATTTTACTCTGAACCCCCCCCCTATCCTCCTCCTCGCCATGCCCCCCCTCCCCCCTTCCTTCTGGGTGATGGGGAGGGGGAGGGGATAGGGGGAGGAGGGGGAGGGCAGTAATACAAGGCCTTGAGGTCGTGGGAAAATGATTCTATTACGGTGTTTGGTAATTGGCTCTGAGCTGCTGATAGGGCTGTGATATTATCATTATTTTTGTTTTTGTTGTTATGGTTACTGTTATCATCATCATTGTAATTGTTATTGTTATTACTATTATTATTATTATTATTATTATTATTATTATTATTATTATAATCATCATTATTGTCACCATCATCATCATCATCGTCGTCTTATTTTTTAATCAAGCTATCAAAATCTCATTACCTGGTACTTACAGAGGGGGGGGGGGGTGATAGTTCGAGAGAAAGGTGAACAGGTAAAGTCGAAGAGTAAGTACAATCGCAGGTACTTATTGCGGCAAAGAGGGGTAATTAATGAATATTTATTACGTGCTGCTTGTTATTGTATGGCGGTGTGTGACACGTGTGTGCCCGCATTACACACACTCTTTCTCTCTTTTTCTACTTTCTCTCTTTCTCTTTCTCTCTTTCTCTACATCTCTCTTTCTCTCTCTCTCTCTCTTTCTCTCTGTGTCTATATCTATTTAAGTATATGTCTATCTATTTATCTACCTATTTTTCTTCTGTCTTCCTGTTTATTTTTCTTTCTCTCTCTCTTTTCTCTTCCTCTATATATATTTTGCGTTTTCCTCCCTGTTCCTTTCTTTGATTGACACTTCGAGAAACTGGTTCGGTAATTTACTTTTCCCTCGTTCAGATTACCGTCGCGGGTGCCGATAATTCAGTAATTTCCTCACACTTTCGTCCCCCCCCCCTTTATCTCCCCCTCCCCTACCCCCTTCATCTTCCCCTCCCCTACCCCCTTCATCTTCCCCTCCCCTACCCCCTTCATCTTCCCCTCCCCCTCCCCCTCCCCCTCCCCCTCCCCCTCCCCCTGGTCCCATGTACGCTGTCTCCCTCCTTTCACGCAATCATAGTTTGTGACCCCCAAGTGGATGTTAGGCCTCTCTCTCTCTCTCTCTCTCTCTCTCTCTCTCTCTCTCGTTATTTTCCCTCTCCTCCTCTCTCTCCTTCTCCCTCTCTCTCCCTCTCTTCCTCTCCCTCCCTCTCTTCCTCTCCCTCCCTCTCTTCCTCTCCCCCCTCTCCCCCCTCTCCCCCCTCCCCTTCTCCTCTCTATTTTCCTCCCATCTGTCCTTGTCAGTTTATCAGCTGTGATGGCACCAAAACAGCCCCGTGAGTTGATAGCTATTCAGATAAGAAGGGGAGAGAGAGAGAGAGAGAGAGAGAGAGAGAGAGAGAGAGAGAGAGAGAGAGAGAGAGAGAGAGAGAGAGAGAGAGAGAGAGAGGGAGGGAGAGGGAGGGAGAGGCAGAGAGAGATCAATGGAGAGAGTGAAGAAAATATAGATTGTCTTGCGTAATTTTGTGTTTTGGTCTGGATTTAAAGGTCTTCGTCTGGTGTTAGATAAAGACACGATAATTTACTCCCTTGTTGATATAGTTTTTTTTTTTTTTTTTTTTTTTTTTTTTTATAGATTCTGTATTATATTTTGGACTATAATCATTGGATTGAATTTACTGAATTGTTTTTTGTTTTTTTTTATAAAAGGTACGATTTTTTTTCTCTCTCTCTTGTCATATCAGTTGCTGATCGTAATATTGGTATAAATAGGGTGATTGCCTAATTTATAACTGCAATGTTATCCAACTAGTAAGATAATTTGTCTTTGATTCCTCGATAAGACCTTTTTTGTTTATCTATTTTCGTGGGTGATGTCATTTCTCGGCGGGGGAGGTTTGTGCGTGTGTGTGTTTGGTAATGTGTGGTAATTTTTTTTTTGTTTGTTTGTTCGAAGTGTGATTATCTCTCCTGTCTTTATTGGTCTTTCTTTTTACCCCCTTTATTTCTCATTCCTATCCCTCTCCCTCTCCCTTCCTCTCTCCCTTTCTTCCTTTTTGCCTTCCCCCCTCCCCCCTTTTACCTCCTCCCTCCCTCTCCCTATTCTCTCTCTCTCTCCCTCCCTCTCCCTATTCTCTCTCTCTCTCCCTCCCTCTCCCTATTCTCTCTCTCCCTCCCTCTCCCTATTATCTCTCTCCCTTCCTCTCCCTATTCTCTCTCTCCCTCCCTCCCTCTCTCCCTCCCTCCCTCCCCCCCTTCTCTCCCCCTCCCCTCCCCCTCTCCCCTCCCCTCCCCCCCTTTTCCAACCTAACACAAACGGGAAGATGGGGTAAAACAATATCCAGCGTACAGGAAGGGGGGGGGAGGGGGAGAAGGGGGTTGCGCAAGAAATTTAAAATCTGGCAGGTGTCCGACCGTCTTTCCAGTGGCAAAATTGCCCCCCTTAGTCTTAAACAGGTGACACTTTGCAAAAAAGGGTTATTAAGAGGGGGGATGTTTTTCTGTGTCCCTTATGAGAGAGAAGAGAGAGAGAAGAGAGAGAGAGGGGGAAGAGAATGAAGAGAAGGAGATAGAAGAGAGAAGAGAGAGAGAGAGGAAGAGAAGAAAAGGGGAAGAGAAGGAGAGAGAGAAGAGAGGAGAAAGAATAGAGAGAGAGATGAGAAGGGGGGGGGGGAAGAGGGGAAGAAAAAAGAGGGAAAGGGAGAGTAAGAAAAGGAAAGGGGGAGGGGGAAGAAAGAAGGAAGTGAAGGAAAAGAAGGGGAGAGAGAGTGTGTAAAAAGAGTAAGAGTAAGGTTAAAATCAACAAAAGAGTAATGGGCATAATAAAAAAGAAAAAAACATATATGTCAAGAATGTACCACAAGCGATGAAAAAAAACGCGCTTTCGGTCTTCCGACACAGGGACTCCCCAATTTTTACCCACCTTCCCCCCCCCCCCCTCCCTCCCACACTCCCTCTCCTATACCCCTTACCCCCTCCTCCTCCCTCCTTCCCTCCTCTCCTCTCCTCCCCCCCCCCCCCCTCCCCCCCCACACTCCCCCCTTATACCCCTACCCTCCTCCCCCTCCTTCCCGCCTCTCCTCTCATCCCCTTCCCCCCTCCCCCCACCCCCCCCACCTCCGCGCTTTCTAGAGAGCCGCAAAGAAACGATTATGTGTTGGGGGTCACCGTCGCAGGCCAAAAAAGGCATCGTTCTTCACCCTTTCCTTGCTGCTTATTTCCCTTATTCCCTTTTGACCTTTTCTTTGAACTCTTTGATTTTTTTTTTTTTTCTTTTGGTGTTTCCTTTTCCCGTTTCTCTTTTCTTTCTCAACCTTCCCCCTTCTCCTTCTCTTCCTCTTCTTTTTTTCTCCCGACCCCCCCCCCCCCCCCCCCACCCCCCCCCGCTGACTCACTGATTTTGGCTCAAGCTCGTGTTTTTGACTGAGGAGCCTTCGTGATAGGCCTTGGGGCGTGAGAAGGGAGAAAGGGAGGGGGGGGAGGGAGAAGGAGGGGAGAGGGGGGGGGAAGAGAAGAGAAGAAAAGAGAGAGAGAGAGAGAGAGAGAGAGAGAGAGAGAAGAGAGAGAAGAGAAGAGAGAAGAGAGGGAAGGGGAAGAGAATAGGGGTGAGAGGATAGGAGAGGAAGGAAAAAGAGAGGAGAGGGAGGGGTGAAAAAGGGGTTTAAAAAGGAGGAAAAGAGGAATGAGGAGTGAGAGAGTAAGAGTGAGAGAGATTGCGTGCGTGCTTGCCGGCGTTTGCGTGTTTGTGTGAACGGAGTGCATGATCGATTGATTGTACGGATTTATCGGTAGGTGGATGGAAAGAAAGAAAGGGAGGGAGAGAAGGAGACAAAACATAAGGGGCGGGATAACGGAGGAAGTGAGGGGGAAAGAATAATAAAGAAGAGCAAGAAAAATAGAAATAACAGAAGATATCGAGCAGAAATAACAGCCAATAGAAATATAAACTTCAATAATATTTTTTTAAAAACGGATATAAACACACTTAAAACACGCCAAGTACCAGCTACAAATATAATCAATCAATCTACTTATTTCTTATTATTTTACTTTATTCAGTTTTTCTATCAAGTGACAGCGAGGCGGCAGCCTAACCCCGGTATAACGGAGACCTCCTTTAAAAGCGTGCTATGGCCTGCGGGCGCTCGTTCATCAACAGGCAATTAGGGCGCTAATCACGTGACTCACCGGCGATGGTTTTGAATGACTTCGTTACTCGGGAATCAGTGATAATTAGGGGGGGGTGGGGGTGAGGGGGTGGTGGTGGGGGGGTTCAGGTGACGAAGGGTGTCGTGGGGGGGGGGGAGTATTATTTCTCTGTTATTGGGGGGTGGGATTTTTTTTACTTTTTTTTTTGTTTTGCGTTCATTTTTTCCATTCTATGTTCTCTTTATCTCTTTTCTTTCTTTCTCTTCCTATCCCTCTTTTCCTCCCTTCCTAACTCTTTCCCTCCCTCCCCCCTTCCCTCCTCCCCTCCCTCCCCTCCTCCCCTCCCTCCCCTCCCTCCCCTCCTCCCCTCCCTCCCCCTCTCTCCCATCTTTCTCCCTCCCTCCCCCCCCCTCTCTCTCTCCTATCTCTCTATTCGCGAACTACAAGCAAGATAACAAAAGATTCGTAAAATTACCTACACCGTGCAATATTAGCAACAGACATGCAATCAGGAGCCAATAACTCAAGGGTTTGCAACATTGCATCCTCCTGATTCTGAACTTCTAAAACCAATATTGCAACATTCCAAAAATGAGAAGAAAAAAGTTATGGGTGAACTAGAGGGAAAAAAAACAAAAAAAAATCGCAAATTTGAAACGTAGAAGAATAGGAAGAAAAAGGGAAGAAGAAAAAATGAAAGAGGAGGAATAAAAGGAAGACGGAGAAATTGAAGATGAAGAAACAGGAGAGAAGAAGATTAAAGGGAAGACGAGGAATAAAAGGAAGAAGGAGCAATGGAAGATGAAAAAAAAAACAAGAAAAAATAACAGGTAAAAAAAAAAACGAAGAAAAAGGAAGAAAAAAAGGAAGAGGAGGAATAAAAGGAAGACGGAGAAATTGAAGATGAAGAAACAGGAGAGAAGAAGATTAAAGGGAAGACGAGGAATAAAAGGAAGAAGGAGCAATGGAAGATGAAAAAAAAAACAAGAAAAAATAACAGGTAAAAAAAAGACGAAGAAAAAGGAAGAAAAAAAGGAAGAGGAGGAATAAAAGGAAGACGGAGAAATTGAAGATGATGAAAACAGGGAAGAAGAAGATGAAAGGGAAGACGAGGAATAAAAGGAGAAGGAGCAATGGAAGATAAAAAAAAAAAACAAGAAATAAAAAAGGAAAAAAAAAGGAAGATGAGGAATAACAAGAAGAACAAAAAAAGAAAAAAAAAAGTTTGTATAAATATCCTTTCACGCGCCTTTGTTTGTTAAGATGGTTCATTATTGTCGTTAATGAGGAGGAAGTTTAATAATCGTTAGCTACGCCCTCTTATAGAAGGGGGTGAAGGAAGAATCGCTAATTGGTGTAGACATAATTAAGGAAGGTGGTGATTAAACGTCTATTATCAAGGGGATATTTTCTTAATTGTGTTACTTTCCATATGTCTTCACTTCTCAGTCTCTCTGCGCAGGGAGGGAGAGAGGCAGAGAGGGAGAGAAAGAAAGAGAAGAAAAAGAAAAAGGAATAGGAAGGAGAGTGAGAGAGAGAGAGAGAGAGAGTTTGTGTGTGTGTGTGTGTGAATGAGAGAGAGAAGAAAAAGAAAAGAAAATGGAAAAGAAGAAAGAGAAAAGATAGAGAGAGAGAGAAAGAAAGAATAGAGAGAAGACGAAAAACGAGAGAACGAAAGAAGGCAAAAAAAAAAAAAAAAAGATAGGTAGAAAACTTAAAAGCACAAGATACATGCATGCTTCTGAAGGCTCTTGTATGGATAAATGTGAAGGCGAATTTCCCCTTAAGCCCAAAGGCGTGGTTAGAGAATATAATAACGCGAGAAAGTAAGGTTATTGATAATATTACCATTTGAAGATGTAGTGCCAGAAGGGGGCCGGGTGAGGGGGGGGGGGCGAGAAGCAGAGTGGTTTAAAGAGGGGGAGGAAGGAGGGAGGGAGGGGAGGGGAGGGAGGGAGGGAGGGAGGGAGGGAGGGAGGGAGGAGGAAGGAGGAAGGAGGGAGGGAGGAGGGAGGGGAGGGGAGGGGAGGGGAGGGAGGGAGAGGGAGGAGGAGGGAGGGAGGGGAGGAGGAAGGAGGGTGGGGAGGAGGAAGGAGGGAGGGAAGGAAGGAAAGAGGGAGGAGGAAGAGAAAGGGGGGGCATGAAAGGAAGGAGGAGGTGGAAGGGAGGAAGGGGAGGAGGTGGAAAAAGAAGAAGAAGAAGAAGGGAGGGAGGAAGGGCGAATAATAATAAGAAGAAGAACAACAACAACAGTGGAAGAAGAAGGGGGACGAGGAGGAGAGAAACGGGGTAGTGGGAAAAAGGGGGAGGGGGCGGGGAGGGAGGGAAAGGGAGGAAGAGGAGGGAAAGGGAGTAGGAGGAGGAGGAGGAGGAGCCGCGAGCGATGGGGGTTGCCCGCACACAGGAGTCGTGAGCGGCAGTCGTGGTGGTCGCCGTGACGAGTGCAGGTGATCCCTCCTCCGTTGCACTCGCTCCCCCCTCCCCTCCTCCTTCCCCCTCCCCTCCTCCTTCCCCCTCCCCCCTCCCCTACTTTGCCCTGGCGTCACCCTCGCGAAGTTATTCCTTGGTGCTCGGTCTGGTCGTTTCGCGTGCTTTTGTTTTTTTGTTTATTTGTTTTGTTTATGTGCTTTTTTTTGTGATTGTTTTTTTGTCTTTGTTTCCCGTGTTTGTTTGTTTTTTGTGCGAGTTGTTTTGTGGTTAGTGCTATAGAAAAACAAAAGGAAACAAAAAAAAGAAAGAGAGAGAGAGAAAAGAGATGTTAAAAGAGAGAGAAAAATAAATAACAAACGAATATTATATATGTGAAATATACTCAAAGAAAGACTGGACTTTATTTTGAATGTATCCAACTCGTGGGTGTTTTATAGCCTTTGCACGAGAACCGAAACCAAATCGCTTATCGCCTTTAAAATCCAGGAGAAAAAAAATTGCCGAAGTGAAGTGAAGTGAAGTGAAGTGTGTGTTAGTGTTTGTGCGTGTGCTGGAGTGAGTGAGTGAGTGAGTAAATGAGTGAGTGAGTGAGTGTGTGTGTGTGTGTGTGTGTGTGTGTGTGTGTGTGTGTGTGTGTGTGTGTGTGTGTGTGTGTGTCTGTGTCTGTGTCTGTGAGAAAGAGAGAACGTGTGCGTGTGTGCGTGTGCGTACGTATGCGAAGAGGAGGAGGCTGAACGTTTCTCAAGATCGATTTTCATTACGAATTTTGCGAAGATCAGCATCTCTCCTTGATTCTCGGGAGAAGAGGAGATTACAGAAGAACAAAGGGAAGAAGAGATGCAAGAAAAACGTAGAAATGAGAGACAAAAAAAAAAAAAAAAAAAAAAAAAAAAAAACGAAAGAACGAACAAGATACGTGATAAGAACGAAGAAGAAGAGAGAGAGAAAATAAAACAATGAAGAACGAAAGAAGGACGAAGAGATGTGTAAAGTACGAAAGGGAAGGGAGAGGGGGGGGGGGGGGGGGAGTGATCTCGGTAACAGCATAATAAACCAGAGACTCGTGGCAATGAATCAGCAAAAGGGATAAGGTACTACTTGTCATGCCGTGTGTGGTTGAATGGTTGTCCGTTTGTTGTGTATGTTATTGTTATTTATTTTTAGGTTATTCGTTATTAGGGTTGTTAGTGATAGGGGTTGTAAGTGATAAGGGTTATTAGTGATAAGGGTTGTTAGAAATAAGGGTTGATAGTAATAAGGGTTGTTAGTCATAAGGGTTGTTAGTTATAAGGATTTTTAGTTATTAGGGTTGTTATAAGGGTTATTAGTTATTAGGGTTGTTATAAGGGTTATTAGTTATTAGGGTTGTTATAAGGGTTATTAGTTATTGTGGTTGTTAATAGTTATTAGGTCCCCCTCCTGCTGTCTTTTCCTCTATCACTTTGCTCTAAGAGAATAGAAGTCTTATTGCTGTAAAAGGAGGGGACTTTTGGCTCTAAGGAACTGGAACTTTTTGTTCTAAAAGGATAAAAGGATGGAACCTTTTGTTCGAAAAGGATGGAGGATTTTACTCAAGGGATAGGAGATTTTGCTCTATGAGGAAATTGTATAAATCTAAAAGCAAGAAAGTTTTTGCCTTAAAAGAATGGAGACATTTGGCACTAAAATTATATACTTTTTTGCTCTAAAAGGAGGGACCTTTTTACTCTCAAGTGATAGATCTTTCTGCTCTAAAAGGATGAAACTTTGAGAAGGTGACCGTGTCATCGAACAAGATGGATTTCGTAATAGAGTTTGTTTGCACTTTGCGGAACCTTTGATGGGGTTTAGTGCTAATCTGCTATGATCAAGATTTTATTATTTTAAACTGTTTTAAATTTTGATTAAGTTATTAATTTCTATCTGTCTGTCCTTTCTTTTTCTTTTTTCTCTTTCTTCCTCGCCCTTTCCCCCCTTCCTTCCCTCCATTCTCTTCTCTCCTATCCTCTCCTATCCTATCCTCCCCTCCCCTATCCTCCCATATCCTCTCATCTCCTCTCTCCTCTTCCCCCCCCCCCCCCCTCTCCTCGCCTCTCTTCCCCTTCTCTTCATTTCCCTTCTATCTTATTCTGAGAACTAATTCACCATTGAAATTATTTTTCAAAGTTTCCTCATAATTAACCATCCTTCCTTAAGCCTTCGTTATCACTCGCTGAAAGTTTCGGAAATAATCCTTTATCTGGAAATTTTGGAAATTGATGCGCGAAGGACGTCGTCGCCCCCCTCCCCCCCCTCCCCCCTCCATGTAGCCTATCCCTTAGCCCCCTTTCGACTTCTTCGAGGAATCGTCAAAACTCCTTTAAGAAAATAGTAAGATCCTTAGATCTTTTCCCTAATTCTTTATTTATTCCCCTTCTCGTGCCCTCTCTTCTTCCTCTTTTTCGTTTATTCCTCCTTTTTTTCCGTTCCCTTGTTCTACCTCTTCCACAGTTTTCCACTATCTCCTTCCCCCCTATCCTTGCTCTTTCTCTTTCCACTCTTCCACTTCCCCATATTTTTTCCTCTTTCTCCTTTCTCATCCCCCATCCCCACCCTCTTCTTCACCCTCTCCCTCTTATTCCTCTTCATCCCCATCATATCCCTATCCCCATCCCTACCCCCACGCCTATTCCCCTACCCCCTTCCCCTTCTTATTCACCCCCCGCCCCCGTGCCCACGTAGGCCTACAGACGCGTCCGTCACCGTCACAGATCCTCCTTTCTTTCCCCTCACGGATTTCGATGCCTGATTGATGACGGCGATCGCCCCGCGGATGTGGGCGAGGAGAACAATGCGAAGACGCTCGAGTTCCGTGAGTGATCGGGGGACCTTCATCGACGCGGCGGAGAATTCCTGTAATTGGGGAATAATGAAGGAGGGGAGGTGAGGAAGGTGGGTGCGAGAGGAAGGAAGGATGGATGGATGAGTGGGTGGGAGGGTTGGGGGGGGGTGGGGGAGTGGGGGGGATGAGAAGGGATGGGAAGGGAAGAGGGAAAGAGAAGGGATGTAGGAAAGGAAAAAAGGAATGTGCCAAGGAGGAGAGGGAAACGTGATGTAAAAAAGTGGGAAAAAAGGGATGTTTAAGGAAAAGGAAAAATAAGGAAATGTGATGTACAAAAGAAAGAAAAAAAAAATCCGTAAAGGTGATTTCTTCCCCCAGTTTTCGACTCGTTCATTCCGGAAAGTGACCGCCACTTTTTGAACGTGCGGCGGTCGTGTGCGAGACGAAGAGTATATCCTGGATCAAGGGACCTAAAGCATATAGATAAATAAATAGCGACTTGCGACGAAAATTAACTTAGATGATAAAATGATAAGGCACTATTACCAACTCCCGGACGAGGAGTATCAAGACCCGGATGACGGATATATCGACCACCATCACACTCACCAGCGCCATCGTCACCATCGCCACCGCCGTCACCACCACCGCCACCGCTACCGGAGTCCTTCGGTCGACTCCTACATTGCTCGAGGATTGTACGAGGAGTCCTTAGGCAGTGGACCCTCCTCCTCCCCCCCGCCCCCTTCTTGACGGACCAGGTGAGTTGCGGGAGGGGCAGGAAGACACTAGGTGTGACGTCATTGTTACGTCACCGTTTCCGTGACGTGATTGAATACATAGGGTATTGTAGAGAGGGACTTTGTTTGTACCTTATCTGTATTAAATCGAGAAAAAATCGTTTATTAATCAATACAAGGTATTGGATTACTGTAACGCTGTCGGCACTGGCTGGCGTTCGTGATTACGCGGTCGTAGTAGGCAAGAACCTGTTTAAAACGTCGTGGAATTATCTAGTCTCCTTTGCATTTGTCCACGATACCAAATTGTAGTTTAAACCCAAGTTCACGGCTACCAGAGGGGGGGGGGGGGGGGGGAGACCAGGTCAGCAAAAAAGGATGATAATAATAATAATGAAAATGAATAAATACTAAAGATAAGAAATAGAAATGAAAAATTAAAACAACAAAGATAAGGAGAAGAAGAAGGAGAAGGAGAAAAAAAAAAAAAACGAATTCGAATTCAAAAAAAAAAAAAAATAGATGGAAGAAACGAATATGCTTTGAGGTGGAGAAACGGCGCCTTCAAGGAGGGGTCAGGAGGACGGCAGGGCAAGCAAGCGACCCGACAGGTGTTTCAAGTCGATGCTTTTTTTTTTTTTTGTAAGGTGGAAAGGGGGGGGGGGGAAGAGGAGGGAAAGGGGCGAAAGGTGGTGGAGGAGAGGAGGGAGAGGAATAAAAGGGGGTTAGGGAGAGAGGGATAAGATGGTGGGGGAGAGGAGGGAGAGGAATAAATGGGGGTTAGGGAGAGAGGGATAAGATAATGGGGGAGAGGAGGGAGAAGAATAGAAGGGGGATATAGAGAGAGGGGAACGATGGTAGGGGAGAGGAGGAAAACGAGGAAGGGGGTGGGGAAAGGGGGGAAAGATGGTGGGGTAAAGGAGGGAAAGGGGTGAGAGAGAGGGGGAGAGGAGGGAAGGGGGAGAGGAGGGAGAGGGAGAGGGGGAGAGGAGGAAAGGGATGAGGGAGAGGAGGGAAAGAGGAGAGGGAGAGGGGAAGAGGGGGAGAGGACTGAAAGGGGAGAGGGAGAGGGGGAGAGGACTGAAAGGGGAGAGGGAGAGGGGGAGAGGAAGGAAAGGGGTGAGGGAGAGGGGAAGATTAAGTAAAGGGGGAAGGGGGTGGGGGTCCTGAAAGGGTATCATATTTAAGGTCAGTTCCCTGTACCTGCTCAGTCCGTCGCTGGGGCAGGTACAAGTGGCCCAGGTACGGTTTATTGGGTTCCTTGTGAAATTGATTTGTTTTTTTTGTCATTGTTCTCTTCTTTTCTCGAGGATTTGTTTGTCCCTGTCATTTCCTGGTTCTTTATATATTGGTGTTTGTCGTATATGTTCTTTTTCTTTTGCCGTTCCCGTTTTCCGCGTGGCAGAAGGTGTGTCCATTCCGGAGAGAGAGGGAAATAAATGGGAACAGGTTATGGACGGGGAATTTCATTCGTATCTTCCCTCTCTACCTCCCTCCTCCCTCTCTCTCTCTCTCTCTCTCTCTCTCTCTCTCTCTCTCTCTCTCTCTCTCTCTCTCTCTCTCTCTCTCTCTCTCTCTCTCTCTCCTTCCCTTTCCTTTCCTTTCTTTCATGTATCTCTCTCTCTCTCTTCCTTCTCTTCCTTCAATTTCTTCTTCTTCTTCATCTCAAAAAATAATATCAGATAAAGGAAGAAAACAAACAAGTCCTGATTCCGAGAGATCGATAGATCCGCCTCGGGCAATATAAGTCGGGGATCACGAGTGCCTTGCGTGATCGCCACATTCAGCCGTCGCCGTCTCAAAGGGCTGGCCGAGCGTTCGGTGAAGGGGCCGTTGCACTTACAAACGTTCTTGTAAGATTCTTTTTTTTTTTTTTTTTGTAATTAGGAACGTTCTTGAAAAGGCTGTTTCAACTTTTTAAAGGGGATACGACAGGTGCGAACGTTCTTCTGAAAGCTGTTGTTGTTTGTGAACGTTTTTGAAGGAGCTTGCGAACGTTCTGGAAAGGGTTACGGCACTTGCGAACATTCTTGAAGGGGTCGTGACACTTGCGAACGTTCTTGAAGAGGTCATGACACTTGCGAACGTGCTTGAAGGGGTCATGACACTTGCAAACGTTCTTGAGAAAGCTATGGCACTTGCGAACATTTTCCTGAACGAGCTATTTTAATTACAAACGTTTTTGAAGGGACGAACATGCGAACGTTCTTGAAAGAAAAGCCAAGCTAAACGTTTCTGAAGGAGCTCTCGCGAACTTTCCTAACGTTCTTAAAGGAAAGGTCGGAGTGTTTTTAGAAGTATCTCACGCAAGGTGGAGCGAGCGAAATAAATTAACTTTTTTTTTTTTGTTTAACTTTTTTTCTATTACGCCTTTGCTTCAATATTTTACTTTACTGGTAACACGGCGCTTGGTTGTAGACGCTAGAGGATTTTTTTAATAAGACTGAGTGAAAGGCGAAAAAGATCTTGATAAGATAATGAAGTGAATGTGAAAGAGAGAGAAAGAGGATTACGTGCATAAAGGAATTCTAGGAATTCAGAAAGAGGGAGGGAGGGGAGGAAGAAAGGAGGAAGAGAGAATGAAAGATAAAGAGAGAGAGAGAGAGAGAGAGACGGGTAAAAAGAGAAGAGGAAGAGTGAATAATAAAGCGAAATAAACATCTGACGTGACAGAGTTCTTGTAAGTAAATAAACTCATGTTCCCAAAAGGATTGAATCAAGAAATTATTCATCTTATATTTCGGGCTCTAAAACGCACATCAGATGACGTGACACTTTCTTTTTTTGATACTAGAAGCCAATAACATCTCTCGTCGACCTGCGTGTGTTTTCATCTGCAATTCCCTGTGTGCAATTGTGTTTACATACATAAAGGGAGCGAGAGAATGAGAGAGAGTGAATGAGTGAGTGAGTGAGTGAGTGAGTGAGTGAGTGTGAGTGAGTGAGAGAGTGTGTGTGTCTTTGTGTGTTTAGGCGGGCATACGTGCTTGCTTGCGTGCGTGCGTGTGTGTGTACGTGCGTGTATACGTTCACACCCGCTTTGTAAGAATTTCCCTGATCTGTGCGTCTCCCTTTTATCTCCAGAGCAAGTTACTCCGGAATGCCTCGTGCAATCTCCGGCTGATAACGACGCGATAATAAATCCATTACTTCCTGGTTCGTGTAAATCTTCGCCGAATACCATGATGCTGCTGGCGTGTGGCCTGGTGTGCAATGTTGCATAATTTGGATTCCTGTGGATTTCTTCTCTTTTTTTTGTCTTCGGGTCGATTAACATTTACTGAGGGCAGTGGGTTGAGTGACGTCACATCCGACCTGTTCGTCTTTTTATGATAATGTTTATCGAAGGTTCATTTTACCAAATTGACGTCAATTACTTTTTTTTTTCTTTTTGTTTCTTTCTTTTTTTTCTCCCCGGTAATGGAATTTCGACATGTCTGCATACCTCTTGGAATAAAGTTTTAAATTCTTGTTTCTCTCTCTCTCTCTCTCTCTCTCTCTCTCCCTCCCTGCTTCTCTCCCTCCCTCCTTCCCTCCCTCTCTCTCCCTCCCTCCCTCCCTCCCTCCCTCCCTCCCTCCCTCCCTCCCTCCCTCCATCTCTCTCTGCCTCTCTCTCCCTCTCTCTCCCTCTCTCTCCCTCTCTCTCCCTCTCTCTCCCTCTCTCTCCCTCTCTCTCCCTCTCTCTCTCTCTCTCCCTCTCTCTCTCTCTCTCTCTCTCTCTGTCTCTGTCTCTCTCTCTCTCTCTCTCTCTCTCTCTCTCTCTCTCTCTCTCTCTCTCTCTCTCTCTCTCTCTCTCTCTTTCTCGATATGAATTCGTAATTTCAAGTCGGGCGGAGGAATGTAAAGCAGAATCCCGGAGTTTTGTTCTTTTCCTTTCATTTTCCTTGTCGTAATTTCGAAGTCAGGGGAAAAAGGGGGAAAATCTAATGAAAACGGCCTAATTTTTTAGTGTGGCGAGGCGGGGGTTTAGATGAGAGAGAGAGAGAGAGAGAGAGAGAGAGAGAGAGAGAGAGAGAGAGAGAGAGAGAGAGAGAGAGAGAGAGAGAGAGAGAGAGAGAGAGAGAGAGAGAGAGAGACAGAGAGAGACAGAGAGAGACAGAGAGAGACAGAGACAGAGAGAGAGACAGAGAGAGAGAGAGAGAGAGGTTGGAGACAGACAGAGAGAGAGACAAAGGGAGAGAGGGAGGAAAACAGAGAGAGGAGTAAGGAAATTTGAAAATTCTTCCCCGTTCTAGCAGAGGGAAACGCATACAAATGGAAATCTCGCGAGAAAATGGGCGTGGCCTCATTCCAATTAAGAAAAGAGCGAAAGAAACTAGCCCAGGGACCTTCATCAATTTAATCCGCTGCATAAAAAAGGAGGAGATGACAATAGCAACATTAAGACGAAATCATTACATACGCGGGATGCAATTTTTGTCTTGGGGTCAACAATCAAATAGATTAAGAGGGTTTGATTGTAATTGTTGAAATTGGGAATGAGAGTGGGCGGGGTCACGGCAGTGGGCGGGGTCACGTGGTTTCCAAGGTGTTAGCTCCGCCTTTCGTGTAGGTGGAGTGTGAATGGGTGAATTAATGTGTGTGTGTGCGTGTGTGCGTGTGTGTGTGTGTGTGTGTGTGAGTGTGTGTGTGTGTGTGTGTGTGTGTGTGTGTGTGTGTGTGTGTGTGTGTGTGTGTGTGTGTGTGTGTGTGTGTGTGTGTGTGTGTGTGTGTGTGTGTGTGTGTGTGTGTGTGTGTGTGTGTGTGTGTGTGTGTGTGTGTGTGTGTGTGTGTGTGTGTGTGTGTGTGTGTGTGTGTGCGCGTATGCGTGTGCGTGTGCGTGTGTGTAAGTCTGAAAGAAAACGAAAAATTACGAGCTCGATCCAGCTTTGCTTTTCCTTCGTGTTTCTGCTATTTTTGTATTGTTTTTATTCGTTCCTCTTCCCCTCTCCCTCTTTTCTCTTTCCGTGTTCTGACTCCCCGCTTCATCAACAGCTGCCTTTACTTCCTACTCTCTCTCTCTCTCTCTCTCTCTCTCTCTCTCTCTCTCTCTCTCTCTCTCTCTCTCTCTCTCTCTCTCCCTCTCTCTCTCTCCCCTCTCTCTCCCCTCTCTCTCTCCCTCTCTCTCTCCCTCTCTCTCTCCCTCTCTCTCTCCCTCTCTCTCTCCCTCTCTCTCTCCCTCTCTCTCTCTTCTTTTGCCTCTTCTCTTTTGGTATTCAGACTGCTGCCTGTTCTTCAATATTTTTTAAATATTCGTCGTACATCATTCCAGTTTGAATTCCTTCCCTTTTAACCTTCTTTATCACCTTTTTTCCCTTTCTGCATCATTTATCTTCGGTCTCTTTATAACTCCGCTCTTCATTTTTGTCATGCCCTTTGTCCTCTTTATCGCTGGTGTATTTTATTCACATTTATCGATCTATTCTTCTTCCTGTTTCATTCTTGTGCTTTCGTATTGTGGTCGTATCCCCCCCCCGTGGTTGGGGGGGGGGGCGTAGGGGGGGTGTAGTCGACGGTGAAAATATGGAGGATTTTATTTTGATGGATTTTATTTATTTTTTTTTTTTTCATGATTACAGTTCGTTTTATTGTCTGATGTGTGTGTGTGCTTACATGAAGATCAAAATACAGACACACACGGAATACAAAAACGCACACACACACACACACACACACACACACACACACACACACACACACACACACACACACACACACACACACATATATTAAACACAACTACCCCCACCCCTCGCAAAAAAAAAAAAAAAAAAAAAAAAAAAAAAAAAAAAAAAAAAAAAACATACCCACCCAAAAAAATATCAACCCCATTCGACATCAGACCAGAAATTAAGGAAAACAATAAAATATAATAAAAATAGATAAAAGCCCCACTATAGAATATAAGACACAATCTCGCCCTTAATCTAATATTCCCCTTTTTTCTCTTCTCTTCCTTCTCCCTCACAACAGGAACTGCGGGAGAGCTTCAACTATGGCCTCTTCTGCCCGCCTCAGAACGGACGGGCGGGCAAGTTCTTGGATGAGGAACGCCCACTCGGAGACTATCCGCTCACCACGCCCATTGGATACTTGGAGGTGGGTATTCGAGGGATTCGAGAGTGAGGGTGGGTGTGGGTGTGAGTGTGAGTGTGAGTGTGAGTGTGAGTGTGAGTGAGAGTGAGAGTGAGAGTGAGAGTGAGAGTGAGAGTGAGAGTGAGAGTGAGAGTGAGAGTGAGAGTGAGAGTGAGAGTGAGAGTGAGAGTGAGAGTGAGAGTGAGTGTGAGTGTGAGTGTGAGTGTGAGTGTGAGTGTGAGAGAAAGAGAGAAAGAGAGAGAGAGAGAGAGAGAGAGAGAGAGAGAGAGAGAGAGAGAGAGAGAGAGAGAGAGAGAGAGAGAGAGAGAGAGAGAGAATAAGTCCAGTGTGTGTTTGTGTGTGAAAGGGCAACGAGTGTTACCTGTTTTGGCGACCGATTAAGATATCAGTTACCCAAAGGAGCGCCTCGAACGGGCGTATACGGTTGTTGATTTTTTTTTCGTGCTTGATATCGCAGGTGTATGGGCGTGTCTGAGAGGCAGTCATGGCAGGCAAGCAGGCAGGCAGGCATACTGAGACCGTGCGAGAGCGAAAGACAGACCGACTTCCTAAGAGCCAGACAAATATAATTAGAATAGAGACAGACAGGCTCAGTCAATACCTTACAGGACAATGAATGGAAGAGTTAGAATTGAGAGAAGAGTAGA
>NC_061853.1:24555688-24573188 GCF_019202785.1 Penaeus chinensis
TCAGGCTTGTCGTAACAAGTTGGTACAACACCTTGAACACCTGCTCTTCTATGGTGCTGATATGAATGCTCAGAATGCTTCTGGTAACACGCCTCTTCATGTTTGTGCTGTCAATAATCTGGAGGATTGTGCGCGAGTCCTGCTCTTTCGAGGCTGTGACAAAAATGCCCTCAATTATGCCAATCAAACGCCATACCAGGTAAGAGTATAGTTTTTATAATGTTACTGTAATTTATGTCAAGAGGTAAACATATATACCCATGTAATTACAGTCGTGAAATTCTGACATTAATCTATTTTTCTAGTTTGTGAAGTGTAGTACAAGTGACATTTTCATAACATGATATTGGGTTTTACAAAGTAAATAATAGATATATTAATTTGTCTCCTCCAGGTTGCAGTCATTGCAGGCAATATGGAACTTGGTGATGTGATAAAGAACCATAGCATAGAGGATGTTGGTAAGTGCTTATTTTTAATTTGCTTAATATTATTTGTGTTGATACCCTAACATCATACATGTTGATGCCATACTTCAGTTTAAAGGTATTTTGAATAATAGTTATTCTGCAAAATTTACAACAAGTAATTTAGAACACATTGAATATATCAGGGTTTTTTTTTTTTTTTATGACTGAAGATCAATCATCTTGCTTCCCCACAGTTCCATTCAAGGAGCCACCAAAATACAACCCCAACCGTCGCATCTCTGGCGCTCCTCTTTCCCGCACGCATTCTGACCCAAGATTAGAAGTATGTGCTGTGACGAAGCCCCCCTCGCCGTCCCCCTCCAGTAGATCCATCCCACCCTTCAGTTCTGCCTCCTCTCTTAGTGAGACATCGACTGGCAGTAGTTCTACATGTACGCATCCGAGCGAGATGGATTCTGAAGAGTGTGCCAGTGCTTTAGGATCTGCCAGCCTCAATGCTGGTAAGTGGGGTTAGTTGAATTGACTTTTTAATACCATGTTTTTGCATTAAGAATTTAAAATAAATAATGTTGCAGGTGTATTGAAATTATTTTTGGCTGTTTGAGAGGAATGTTTAAAAGCATTAAGGTTCTCTTCTAAAATGTTAACTTTTAATCTTACCCCATTACAGCAGGCATGGATTGCTGTGATATGGTGAGTGACAGCTCTGGTGTCTGCACTTCCAACAGCGGGAGTGCAGAAAGTTATGATGCGACACCTACTGACATCACTCACTTTGACGTAGGCATGCTGGTGGTATGTTTACATCAGTATACCCCACACAAACAGGGACACCTGGACATTAATGCAGGCGATATTTTGGAAGGTGAGGACACATGATAGGTATATGAGGTATGATCATTTGATAATATAATTAAAAGGCTATTTACCTTTACTTCGGGTGGACAGAACATTAAATCATGGCTCTCTTTTCAGTAACTGGTAGCACTGATGACGGCATGTTAGAGGGTGTCATCCGGGGGGTCACAGGCGTCTTCCCACCCCAGTGCGTGCAGGAAGTGCGCCTGCGTAACCCACAAGCTGTAAGGGAGTCCTTGATTGCACCACAAGTAGCAAGAGTTCAAGGAAGACGTGAAATGTTGGTCCACCAGCACTATGGGACAGCACCAAGACTCAGGAAGCCAGTGGTCAATCAGTAAGTTTTTGTTCTCTCTGTTATTCTTAGGGTTGGCATTTTGACTATATATTATATATTTGACATTTACAAAGAATATGTGCCATATCTTTATAGCATGTCATCAAAATTTCTTGTAATATTCATAGATTAAAAAAATAAATTGAGCTGTAGTATTTTCTAGAATGCTGAATGCAAATCCCTTCTAATACTATTTTTTCTTATATGAAATTACAGAGCCAGTGAGCCACGTACTGTTGTTTTGCATAGAGGCAAAAAGGGCTTTGGTTTTGTGTTACGAGGAGCAAAGGCAACTTCGCCTCTTATGGAGCGGCCTAATGAACGAGGTCCAGCACTCCAGTACTTGGATGACGTGGATCCTGGGGGGGTAGCAGACTTAGCAGGCCTTAAAAAGGGTGACTATTTACTCAGGGTAAGTAGAAGTGTATTTTTCCTTACATTTTAATTTTTTCCTCTTTTTTTTATTCTTATTATGGGAAATTGTAGTTGTAGTGTATTCCAAATTTAGGGCCCAAAGTAAAATATATATATATATATATATATATATATATATATATATATATATATATATATATATATATATATATGTAACATTTTAATAATTTAAATGTACATTTCAAATACATGAAGAAGATGTATTCTTGAACTATACTAATTATTTAAATGCACATTTCAGATTAATGGAGAAGACGTATCCCAAGCATCCCATGAGCACGTCGTCAATCTCATCCGGAAATCTGGAGACTTGGTCCAGATGATGGTTGTGACTCCTGCGCCCGTCACCTTCACTCCTCACAAACCGCCAATAGGCAACCTGGGAACTATCAGACGTGGGTGCCAGACACTCCCTCGAAAGCTCCCTGCAGGTAGATGCATGATACCTCTCTCCGTTCTCCGGTCTCCAGCTCAGGCTATGTTGGAATTTCTCTCAGGGTGCTGGGACCTGTGGCTGTTGCTCCCCACTGTGGTTACTGTGTTCAGTGGGCACTTGAACTGACTCATAGTACCAATACAGATAAGAAAAATTATCCATGAGCACTATTGCCATAAGCATACTTTAGCTGCACCAACTCACTCTTTGATGTGTGATGTGCAATTGGTTTATACAGATATCTCAGTTTTATAGGAACTAGCATGAAAATTAACTAATATCCTTTCATAATCTGCATTCTATATAGACAATTATTTCAGCTTTCAGTAAGCATGTGAATGGATGTCAAAAATATATATTCATATATACATTTTCTTGCACATAGTAGTTGATGAGGAATTAACCCCACTTTTCATATAATTTCTTCACTCTTCCATTGGTTATTTTCGGAATCTTCAAACTGCTTGCTGAGAGTGTCTTTATATATACTGACCCTTATAACCCTTGACTATGCCTTTTTTCAACTTTCTTGGTGTTTTCCACTACCTGCAAAGGAGTTTTTGATTTTTTGAGTTTTACTATTTTCAGATAAGCTGACTTTTTTGTTATTTTACCCAAAGGTATTCATAAGTGTAATGGTTATATATGCAACACTTAGAGACTGATATTCAAGAAAAATATACTTTTAACTTGCATTATAGATGCTTCCTCTGCTCTGTCCATTTGAGTTTCATATCTGTATATTTTTCATGCCCAAAGTACAGTCTAAATCCTAGGAGAAGTAAGACTGATGCATCTAAGTGCTTTGCTTCACTAGCAACCTGGATATTTGTTGAGGAGTGTCATAACCCTTAATGAGATTAGCTGACAGACTGATTTCATGGAATGCGATGCGGCAATGTTAGAAATCCCCTCAACAAAGTCCAGAGTTCTCCACATAACCCTTGTGGCTGCTACTTAGCTTACCGCCGCCACCTGACTAACTGTGTTTGTGTGTGTGTCTCCCTCTTAGTGCGGTCGTCCCAAGCCCCCCCTGCACCCCCCCCAAGAGACCCCAGAACCACCTTAAGTGTTGGGCGGGCGCGAGCCAAGTCTATGGTGGCTGGACTCCAGGACATTGGTAAGATGGGTTGCTTCTGTTTTTCAATTTGTGTCCCATTTTGATGGTCTTTCTGCATTGGAAGTGGACTAATGTGGTGTTTCAGAGTTTAGATGTCAAAATTGGTTTCACTTTTTTTTCTTTTTTTCTTCATTTGTTATATATTTTATATGTATCTTATTATTTGTTTTTTGTTTATTTTATAGCTATTCTTGTAAATGTAAGTGTGTGAAGTGATTTTTTTTTTTTAATTGATGTTTTATTTCATCATTATTGTTTTGTTTGAATTTTTTTTTTTATCTATTTGTTTCCATATCTATTTAAGAAGGATTAGGTTTAGGTTAAAATCCATATTTTTAAATAACAGAAAGATTGCATTCAGATTTTTCAGATGAAAATCACAGATATGGGACTGTTCCTTCTAATCAGCTTTGCATAGTGCATAGAGTTTGCATGTCGTAAATAACACCAAACCTTAAGAGCATGTGCATGTAGAGTATACATTCCCCAGATCTTCTGAAAAAAAAAAAAAAAAAGGACAAGAAAAAGCTTGGATTATTTGACAAGGAAATTTCAGATGCAATTACCAATGAGTACAGAAAAAGCCTGCATGCACAGCTATCTTGATTTGCAATAACAGAATGTCAAATTCCTCCTAAAGTCCTGACTGACATCAAGCATTTTGCCCCTATAGAAGCACTGGATGCCAGCATGAGGGAGAACGGAGACCTGATGTCCCGTTCCGCCGGAGTGTTCCCTGGCGGCCCCTATGGCAGTAGTCACTATGGTGTCAGTCACTACACCAGTGGGAGCCAGTATGGGACACCCCAGGGAACGCCCACCATAGGCACGCCAGTGGGTACCCCACCAGGCCTCAAGGTAGCATCCATCAAAGCCCGACCTTCCTCCAAACGCATGACAGCTGCCGAGATGGAGGACATGATGACCCAGTCTGGCTCTCTTCCCTCCTCTCCTCCGTCAACTCCTACTGGGCGTCCTCCTCGTGTGTATGCCAGTGTGGCTGAGATGAAGAAGGCAAAGGTTGGTATTGCTTTAGCCTCTCGGCAGGATATTAACCATGTCTGAGTGTGAAACTTTTTTTCTCGTTTGTTCTTTTTCTGTCAGTATTTATAAAATTTGATCATTGCATTATTGATGGTGTGATTGTTATGCACATGATGTGTAGGTTCAATTACATCTTAAAGAAAGACACTGTTTTTTTTGTTTTTTTGTTTTTCTTATAATTGCATCAGCTATAACAAGCTTAGGCTTTTATTTGGCCTGAAAGAGCTATATAATCATTGTCTTCTCTGAAAGTAACATTAGCATACATCTCCAGTGTTTCATAAGATATTTTCCCAACAACATCCATCATAGTTAGCATCACAGTACAATAGCATATATTAGCAAACAACTTTTACATACATAGTTCATTAGTTCCCAAGTTTAGTCTTACTATATTGCACCACAGATAAATTACCTTTTTGACATTTACAGTGACCTTTTTACATCATGTTTGCTGTCCCTTGCCTTATTTGCTTATTTATTAAAGTGTTTGCTATGCATGTTAAATAGAGTGACTACTTTGAAAAGTGTTCAGAACTATGCATACAAAAGGTGCTTGCCTGTGATGCACAAGAATGAGAAACCAAGGGCATTGGAAGATTCAGTAACTGTGTTTGTATGGAGACATACAGCATTAGTTTTGATGTGTTTTTGTTTTTTTTTCTTGTTAAATGATTAAACTTTGAAAATCTTTCAGGCCCTGAAGGCTCGGCAGCCATTGGACCTTACCAGACTGCACAAGGGTTTCCATTCTACCCCAGACTTGAAAGCCGAGGTCACGGGTACCCTTCCAGCTTTTACCATCGAGGAGAAGCGCAAGTCTGTTTCACAGGAAGACCTCTTCGTGACAGCATTAAACGAACGCAATTCACGACACTCCCTTGTGTGTCTGCCACCCCACTCGAGCACTCTGGAGAGGATCACGGTGGGGTCTCCCGAGTCTAAAGAGTCGTGGCAGAGTGGTGAGGAAGGGACAGAAGAGGAGAGCAGTGATTCTCCCAACATTTCTCCTGGCCCATTGGAGTATCGTATGTTAAGGCGATCACAGTCTGCTGTCAATACTACTATGTTGCGTAAAGCAGGCCTACATCCACCACCAACACACCCACCACCTCCTCCACCACTAGGACAGCTTGTGAAAGTGGATATTAGTAGATCCAAAAGTGATTATGCAACTGTTGGAGTTGCTCCTTCCACCCCAGAGGCTATGCCAGTGTCACCAGGAGTTCAGTCCAGTTTTAGACCTACTGATTGTGCTAAGCTTTATGCGTCACCAGAAGAAATAAAGACAGTTGGCTATCGCAGTCCTGAAATGATGGCGACATTAAATCGTAAAAATGCCAGTGTTAAAAGTCGTTCTCAGAGCTTACCCCCAAGCACCAATAGACCAAGTGTACAGAGGGGTTCCCCAGACAAGGACACATCTCTTGATTCTGGAATATACCTTACAACATATTCCACCTTCAGAGGAACAGAAGGGGAAACCTCAAGAAGTCGTGAAGTTGTATCACCCAGTAGTGCTGGAAAGACCCCAGTTAGTGATACTGTTACATATGCAAGACCCAAGAATAACAAGAGTATACATGATCGTGCAGAGTCTAGTTCTCCAAGTAAAGCTTATACAGGACCAGGTTCTGTAGTGTCTCCAGCACCTGACATCCCTGAACCAGATTATAGTTCAGATGAAGATCATACTTACAACTCACAAGATGAGTCTCAGTCCAAGAAGACCAGAACCCTGAAGAAGAAAAAGCCCACAGTGGCATTTTCTCCCAATCTTGTGACTTCCACATCAGAGTCATCTGACATACCTCATTATGCTGCACCAGCTAAACACCCAACACCTTTGGCTGGCAATTTCAAAGACTTGATAGCTCAGAAAGCAGCTGAGAGGCAGGCAAGACAAGATGATGGACCTGAACAAACAAGGTCAGCAACATCAAGTCCAAGTAAGAGAGCCAATGGAAGTAATGGCAATGGTAATGGTAATGGCAAGGCCATATCAGATGCTATCCAGGAATCAGCCCTCTTTAACAGACAAAAGGAAAAAACTGTACCAACAGGAACCAAAGCCAGACCTGCTCCAGCTGTGCAGAGGGAAGATTCAAAGTCTACCTTAAAGATGAAGAATTCCCGTTCTTGTCCCCATGATTTTAATCTTGAGGATGGGGATAATTCTTCTAGTGGAGTTAGCTCTGATCAGGATGTTCATCAAGAGTCAAATTATGTGACAGTCATCAACACAGAGTCTGACACCATATCTGCTAATAAAACAGATAGGTTTGTGAGACATGGGACCAGAGATGACAGTTCTGAGGCATCTGAAAGCTCTGATGAAGCTAGTGATCGTACTTGGATATTAACAAATGAAAAGGGAAGTGATTCAGGAAAAGACAGTGATAGTAATGGTGCTCGAAGATCAGGAACTCTGACAAGAAATGCAGTGTCATTAGTGAAGCTTCCTCCTCCACAAGAAACAACTGAGCCAGATTTAGACACGGAGCTAGATGTTGGACAAGGGCGAATTATGTCTCGCTCCGTTGATCAAGATACCATAAGTACATTATCATCACTTAGCAGCTTGTCATCTGGATCAGGCAGTACAGGAGAGAGAGAAATGCAGCATCCTATGCATGCTGGCCAAATACCCAGCTCAGCACCAAGCTCATTACAGATGAGAGCCACTCTCCCAAGGCTTCCCTCGAGTGCATCAAGCTCTAGAGGAAGCTCAGCACCCCCAGTGAGCCAGGCCATCAGAGCAACAGTCACTGGAACACTTGGTCGAAGTCGGCCCACAACAAGAGAACATCATTGGGAGGTCGAAGGGGAACCTAAGGCTGTGAGGGAAAGGAGTGCACCACCCACCTCTCGCTCTTCTACACTGGAAAGAGATAGTTATAAGAAGAGCACTAATGTTGATACGGGAGAGACCGAGTATGAAAGGAGTATTGAAGAATCCTTGCAGTTAATCCGTATGCACATGGACTCCCTCAATGAAGTGAATACGCTAGCAGGAGTTCCTATTCGAGAGCAAGCAGGTGGTGGGGAGATGGTCCTGGCACCTCCTCCAGAGTTTTGCGATATGTCCATGGCTGGAGCCCAAGGCAGGAAAAATAACAAGACTGTTATCCATATTGGTGAAGAAGAATTTGATCAGCCTGGAAGAAGGGGCCCAAATGTCCATGAAGAGGAGGAGGAACTGCTACCAAGATTCAGACACAAGACCCTGACCGAGTGGACGACACGTGATACAACTGAGTGGCTAGAAAGTATATTTATGCCCGAGTACAAAGACTCCTTTGAGGAACAGGATATTGATGGGAAGAAACTCATGGATATTAACAATGAATCGCTTATAAATTTAGGCGTGAGAAGGGTTGGGCATCGAGTTAACATGGAAAAATCCCTAAAAAGGTATA
The DNA here is from genome assembly GCF_019202785.1 of Penaeus chinensis. Classification (NCBI taxonomy): domain Eukaryota; kingdom Metazoa; phylum Arthropoda; class Malacostraca; order Decapoda; family Penaeidae; genus Penaeus; species Penaeus chinensis. Next base: position 24,563,769 of record NC_061853.1, read on the forward strand.
AGCCCACTGAAAGAATTGATCTTTGAGTCATACGCCTTCTTATATAATATCTATTTTGGTAGAAAATGTATTGAGCCAGTAGATTGAATACTAAAAGTATAAGGGTCCTACTAAAGATTTGTAAAGTTATGATGGGTATGAGAATGAAGCATTGTCTTGCAGCTTTTTTCTCTTTACTATTGTATTATGGTATGTGTACATTGAAATGCTGCTTCAATTTAGGAGAAAGAAATCTTCCCTATAAAAAGCTGCAGTGTTTCAGAGAGAATGAGATTCTACGGGATATTTTCATCTTCGATGGAAAGTGACTCTGCAAAAATGTGTATTCAGGCTGCCATTTTTCATAAATCTCTCGCTCATTATTCCAAGTTCTTGCAAGTGTTTAAAAGACACTTTAACTTGTAGTCTTTTCACTTATGACGTCCATCCTGTAAACAAATATTGTGGTAGTAGACCTTATAATCATATTGGCTTCTTTGTCTTGCTGGAGTGTTGTTGATGGAGATTTTAAAACCATTGAAGACGCTTCATATGATTATTTCCTTTGTTTTTTGTTCTTTTGTTAAATGTTTAATATGTTTTTTTTTAATGAAATCAGAAATATTATAGTTTAAATACATATTGCAGGATAATGAATTAAGACTTCATATATACTAATGACAGATTGCAAAACATGAGGTTTTGAAAGTTACTTTGTCCATTAGTACTTTATATTAGAACTGAAACTTAAATCTCTGTGAGATATTGACACTAAGTTGATGCTGATCTTCTTGAATGTTGCTTTAATTCATATATTCATTAACCACATACTTAGCTCATAAAGGAGATTTTCCCCACAACAATATCCCACACCAGTCCTAATAATTAATTGTGTGAGGGATGGCTGGGGCACTTTTGGAAATAGGTTCTTGTACTCATTCATTAGGCCACACAATATTCCTGCATGCTAGATAGTCACCAATATTCATTCTGTGTTGTCATTGCAGACTTTTTATACCTGTAGCATTTTATATATAGCAAAACTATTATGTACCAGGCTATTATATATAACTTCTGCTGGAGAAAGAAAAACTAAGAGAAATTCATAGTATTTCTTTTTGAGTGTAAACTTGGTGAGTATGAATGTATTTGTACAAAGAAAGCTGTTAATAGTGTAAATATGGCAATCGTATTATTTAGTTTCATTTGACACTATAATGCATAAATGTATATATGGTTCTCTTTCTGCTAGTTTATAATGTCTGTTCTGTTTCTGCCAACCATTGTGTGTGTGCCAAATGCTTCAATGCCTGAAGTCAATTGTGAGATGAATTTAGAAAAGTCTTGTGTGTGTGCAGAAATTAATCTTTTGCCAGCTAGTTGAAAATAGTGATTCCTTTGAATGGAATGCAAGTGACCAGCAAGACACTTAAATTTTTCAGTTCTTGTAGACCAAGTTTGTTGGCAATGAAGTGGCCCTTAAGAATAGTTTCCAAAATTTTTGGCTATATATTACTACAGTTGTGAAATTATCAATGTAGATGTGATGAAAATGCATGAAATATATTGAATAAATAAAAAAAAATCTGGTCAGCTTCCCCAGATGAATGATATAGGGCCATTTACTCACATATTTTGTAATGTTTTGTGTATTTCTAGAATCTTAATAAGTTCATTGTTTTGGACAGGAACATGGTTTACATGTGAATCCAATAATTGAGATTATATGTCTAGAAAATCTTGATGGATGCTTACAGTAAGACCCAGATGATGGATAGTATCAAGCCCAGTTTGGTACTGTAAGTAACTGTGCGGTATTTGCCAACTACGGTCTCCATTGAGCAAATGACTATTTGAAAGTAAATTTCGGCATTTAGGACTATCAGCATTTTTCATAAAGCCTCCATGCTCTGTGTTATTTTATGAAATTCATGCTCCATATATACATAACATATATATATATATATATATATATATATATATATATATATATATATATATATATATAGTGTATGTATGTATGTATATATATAATCCTCATATATATATATAGTGGTGCTTTTGGTCCTCAATGTGTCAGAGCTGGATCATATTTTGCTATCATTTGTTTAAGGAGTTGATTGGTGCTTTCAGAATTTTGGGAAAAATGAAAGAGAAAATTTAGAAATAAATGTCTTGAAAAATCCACCTTGAGATTTTGTTCAGGAATCACACACAAATTTGACCAATGAATTATCATGGAGAAGATAAGGCTCACAGATTAAAGTTAGAAAGAAAAACCAAAACAAAACAAAAAACAAACAGGAAAATGCTTGAAATTGGATAAATCCGATTCTATCTTGAGAGATCCAATATTACTGTCCTAACATCACCATCTAGTCTTATCCGTTGTAGGAAGTTCACAGTTTCTATGCGGATTTTTCCTAAACACAAAATTGTTTACAAATTTTAATTATTTATCCAGAGATATGTATGTGCATCTGTGCTCAATAAAGTTTAATACTTTTAAATTAAAGATTTTTTATTTTTATTCTATATTTTAGTTCTAAGTTTCAACTTAAGAGATTTATGATGGAGACAGTGATAAAAGACAGAATTATTACTGTCCTTAGAAAAAAAAGTCATGAATGTCCGTGCATGTAAGGTAAAACCACTTTTTATTTTGGTATAATGCAAAGATAATGAAGTGCCATGCAAAGGAGTCCAGATTAACAGAAAATTTGATGCTAATGTTTCAGGCTCCAGCCTCTTGAAGAAAAGTATATTTTGAAGTTGCAAAGTCAAAATTAGATACTGAATTCATGAAAAGATGAACTACAACAATGATATGAGTTAGTGTTTCCACAGAATTATGAAAGTAGGAATGAGTGTGTCCAATTTCACAAGGCAACCTGGATTACGGCCACCTCAGCTTTACAATCTTCAAAAAAAAGGATGAGCATTTTAGACGAAGATTGTAAAATTAATCTTGCCCTGTGTAATTATTCAATTTCATTCATGCTTTTCTCAACAATAGTTCAGTAAGCTCTGTCCAAAATCTTGTATATAAATCATGTTCTTTGGAAACATTTATTGTCCTAATTGCATTATATTCCAAATTATAGAAAACAAATATTCACTGATACAAAACCATGGCTAAGACAATCAATACAGGAATGGCTTTGAGGCATTAAGATTACTGTGTCTGGTAATTAAAGTGTCATTGACCAATTATACTTGTTTCATTTGTATTTTGTGTGTATATATATAAATCTACATAGCAAAACTATTAAACAATTGAAAAAATTTAAATCTCAGGTTTTTAATCCTACAGTTTGAAATATTTGAGAAAAAAGTATATTGTAACGAGTCTAGATGTGTTTGTGGCTTACTCTGAGGCAGTATTCATTTTGTCTCCTTATGACGTGTGGTAGGGTCCTTGGAGCAAAGCTACTGAGCTATGCACATAATGTAACGTATTCTGCATCTGCCCCATCCCTAAAAAGTAGGTATATATTTGTTGAATCTTCTAATTGCAAATACTTAGATAATATTCCAACTTATTTTGTAAGGACCAAGAATATTTAGTTGAAATAAACTTACATTTGTTTATTACATTGTGGAGAATATTTCATATTGTATTATACTGTAGAAAGGATGGAATGTTTAACAAACTAAAAAGGGGTTTTACTTTAGAGGAGAATCTTTCCCAACAACCACAGCTGGTGATACAAATGGTATGTTAAGGAAAATGAGTTTTGCATTCAACACTTAAGTTTATAAACTTTTATTAAAAGGAAAAAGGCAATCAAAGTGAAAACAAAGGCGGAATATTTCGAATGCTATGATAGAATGTTATCCATATGAAGGTAATAAATAATTTCTGTACATGTATAAAAGACATGAAGGGAGAGAGGGAGGGAGAAGGATAGAGATAGAGAGAAAATGGGATAGGGGGAGAGAGAGGGATAGGGAGGGAGGGAAAGACAAAATCAGATCCATGAAAGGCAGGACACAAAATTATCTCTACAGATCTACCATATAAATGTCTACCTATCAGTCTACCAATCTATCAGTTAGTCGCTCTCAATCTATTTACACACTGATCTATATGTATCTATTAATCACACACATACATATATATGTGTGTATGTGTATATATGTGTATATATATATATATATATATATATATATATGTACAAGCATTAAATCTATCTCAATTTTATTTTATTTGTCTTGGTCATTCTCGAAAGCAGGATTTGTCTCTTCTTTCAGACTTTTATCCCCGTTATCTTTGGTTTTCTCTTCCGTCACAACGTTTTCTTTGGTCTTCCCTTCCGTTACACCGTTTTCTGTGGAACTACTTTTGATCGCGACCTCCGGGTCATTCTCGGTCATATTCACTGCGTTTTTCTGCGCTTCTTCCTCTTTCTTCTCCTCTTGCTTCTCCTCGGCCAGCCGCTTCTTCCTCTCCAACTGGTGTTTTCGGAAGAATGATCGATTGATCACGAAATACGCTATGCAGGTGACGAGGCACACGATGGCCATGAGTCTGAAGGTGGTGCGGATGCCGAGCGGGCCGATCAGGAACCCGCCCAGCAGACTACCCAAGCCACGTCCTGCAATTGGTATTTGATTTGATTATGTATCTGTATCTATATCTTTATTTGAATGTATATGTCTATGTCTATATTTGAATGTATATGTCTATGTCTATATTTGAATGTATATGTCTGTCTATATTTGAATGTATATGTCTATGTCTATATTTGAATGTATATGTCTATGTCTATATTTGTCTCTACCTATCTATTTGTCTATAGTTATATCTATATGATGAGGATGATTTAGCGACATCTATCTACTATCTCTCTCTCTGTCTCTCTGCTCTCTTTCTCTCTCTCTCTCTCTCTCTCTCTCTCTCTCTCTCTCTCTCTCTCTCTCTCTCTCTCTCTCTCTCTCTCTCTCTCTCTCAGTGTGTGTGTGTGTGTGTGTGTGTGTGTGTGTGTGTGTGTGTGTGTGTGTGTGTGTGTGTGTGTGTGTGTGTGTGTGTGTGGGTGTGGGTGTGGGTGTGGGTGTGTGTGTGTGTGTGTGTGTCTGCGCGCCTTTGTGTGTGTGTGGCTCTGTGTATGAGTGTTATAGTTAAGAGCACCCACCAATCTAAAACACAAATGCAAAAGCACCAACTCCCATCAATCATGCGAGGACCCCCCACCCCACTCCACTCCCCACCCCATCACCATCAACCCCCCACCCTCCCCCAACTATCTACCCCACCCCGCCCTCGAAACGTACCCCTCCCCCCCCCCCCCACCTTAAAAAAAAAAAGATGACTCACCGACTCCATAGTGAATTCCGCCGTACATGCCCTGCAGACTAGCGATGGTGGCAGGTGTGGACAGGTCTGCAGTGTACGTAACGGCGGCCGTGCTCATGAGGGAGACGGTGAAGCACTCCAGCATTTCGAAGGGCAGACTCCACCACGGGTTTGTGATGAGGGAATAGCCTGAAAGCAAGTAGGAGGAAGGTTTTTATTCTTATTTTTTTCTATTTATTCATATTTATTGGGAGAGAGGGACTGGGAGGGATGCTTAAATAATCTTCCATCTTTATTTCTATTTGTTATTATTATTATTATCATTATTATTATTATTATTATTATTATTATTATTATTATTATTATTATTATTATTATTATTATTATTATTATTATGATAGTGAGATGAATGAAGTTACGACAAAATAATCTAAAACGTAATATTATTTAATTTGGAAGCAGGTAAACCTGGATATAATTGGAAAAAGTCTTGCAGAGGACTCGCCAAGGTATTGAAATAAGAGACAACAGTTATGCAACAACAGCAATAGCAACAACCTAATAATAATAATGGTCATAGTAACAACGATGATGATAATAACAATAATGATAATAAAAATAATAACAGTAATAATAATGATAATGATAATAATAATACAATAGAAATGATACAAATATTAATGATGATAATAACAAATGATAATGATAATAATGATAATAAAAGCAATAACAATAACATAGTAATAGCAATAACAACAAGAATAATGATATTTAAGATCATCATGATGATAACTAATGATAGTAAAAACGATAATATTGATAATAATAACAATAATAATGATAATAATAATAATAATAATAATAATAGCAAACGCGAAAATGATGATAATGATAATGACGATAGTAGTAATAACAATAATAATAACAATAACAATAAAGACGAAACTAACGACGATAATGATAACGTTAATAATCATAATAATGAGAGCAATGATAAAAATAACGGTAATAGGAATAACGATAATAACAACCATGGTGATAATGGTAACGATAGTAAAGCTGATAATAATAGTATAAAAGGCGACAGTGTATTGGCTTGGTGAACCCCGGCCTACATTCTCGCTGTTGCGGTCATAAATTTACCTTATTTTTCATAGATAAAGAGTAAAGCAGAAAAGTGTGCATATTTGGGGGATACCGTTTATCTTTTTCTATTTTCGTAAAAAAAAGGAATCCGGACCCACTTTTGTAAAAATGAAATACAAAGATCCAATCCCATTGTTGTAAAAAAATAATAATAAAAAATAAGAAATAAATAAAAGCAAATAAATAAAAACGGAAATAAATTTTAAAAAGGGAGACAACCTTCAAAGTAAAATTAAATAGGTGAGTAAAAACATCGACTAGACGAGCCAAGTTTCGGTCCCTAAGGATTCGAACTTTTCTTGCGCGGAGGATTCGATTTTTGTTCTTCTTTTATGAGAATTGTCACCGTTATTTACGCGCAAATAGATGTGCCTTTCTATTGTGCATTAGAAGATTACTCTACAAAAGTTTCAGGTCACTTTGTAATGCGGCAGCCTGGTTATCTGTGACATGCTGCGCATACTTTCGAAGGTAGAGTTCACCTTGCTTATGCCGCCCTGTTACTTTCCGTCTGTCTTGTAAATGTTAGGCTGCAAAAAAAATCGGCCGCGACAGATCCAGTTTCTACGATTTTATGATGTGAATCCTGTACACACGTAATTCCAGGCTACAAATGGCAAAACCTTTCATGGGCTTTAAGAATTGCCAGCTCAAACAATATATATATATGTATATATATACATATATATATATATATATATATATATATATGTATACATATATATAAGCAAAAAAAGAACTATTGGAATTGTCTTTCAAACCTAATATATATATATATGTATATTAATAAAAATATACATATATATGTACCTAATACATGCCAGAATTTAATATATATATCGATGGCAACTACATCATTCATTTTCATCTCTTCTTTCGAATATTTTTCAAAGTTTTACTTGTTTTGTAGGTCGTTTAAGGCATTATATTTAGCTTTGCCATAAAAAAAACCATAGTGTAAAAGATTAATTCACCAAGAAATATATATATATATATTTATATATATATATAATTTATATAAGGCGACATCGTATTGCCTTGGTAAACCCCGGCCTACTTTTCCTCTTCTTTAGAAAAAAGACAAAACAGAAAATGTTTATACTTAGGGGACACTTTCCAGACCAGTGAACCCTTTATATTTTCGGAACCAACAATTATAAAATTAAATACATAGAAAATAGAAAAGAGAATAAAAAAAAAGAAAAAAGAAAAAAGAAACCGAGCCAACATTCAAATTTAATCTATGGAGCGAGTAAAAACAGTAAAAAAAAATCGAGCTACGTTCCTCTAAGGATTCGAATAAGTCTCGAGCAGAGCATTCGTAACATAATAGCAAGAGATGCTAATGAACGATTTTTTTGGGGGGGAAGCGTCAACTAACTGCCTTTATGCGCAGATGGATGTGCCTTCATCCTGGACTTGAGGATATTGCTCTGAAACATTTTCAGATGAATTTATAATGTGGCAGCCAAGTTATCTCTGACGTTCAACGCAGATTTTCGAGGGCCAGGGTTCATCCACCTTATGTCGCCCTGTTGCTTTCCGCTTTCATATTTCGGTAATTGCTTTGACTGTAAAAAATCGGCCGCGACAGATCGATGGGTTTGTTTTATTTTGAACAATGAACCCACATAATTCCAGACTACAATAGGCCTTTTATTATGAACAAACATCATTATTACTATCATCATTATCATTGGTATTATCAATATCATTATTTTCGTTACCGTTATTATTACTATTATCGTCATCATCATTATTACATAATCATTATTGTTATAATCATTATCAATATTAGTATTATCATTATTATTTTTATTATTATTATTATTATTATTAGCATTACTTATTATTACTATTACTATTATTATTAAGAGTACTTATTATTATTATCATTATTGCTATTATCATTATCATCAATATCAACATTATTATTAGCATTATTATTTTTATTATCATTATTATTATCATTATTACCATTATTATTTTTATTATCATTATTATTATCATTATTACCATTATTAATATTATTAGCATTATTATTATCAAAATTACCTATGTTATACCTATAATTATCATAATCATTATTATTAGCATTATCATTAGTATTATCACCATCATTATTAGTATTGTTATTATGTTCATCATTATTAGTATTGTTATTATGTTCATCATTATTAATATTATCAGTATCGTTACAAATGCTATCACCATCATTATCATTGTTAATGGTTAATATTATTATCATTGTTATTGTTATCCTTTTTATTATTATTATAATTATTATAATTATGATTGTTATTGTTATCCTTTTTATTATTATTATAATTATGATTGTTATCATTATCATTATCATCATATGTAATACCCCTATTTGGGAACTTTTCCGGAAAGTATATTGAACGAAATCAAGACTTCCGGGTTTCAACTCCCGGACTAAAATAAAGATAATAGCGATATGACAAGAGATAAGACATTAGAAACTCACCTAACATCCTGATGACGTAAAAGGCGAACCCAAGAATAATGGTGTTGACGTGTCCCAACTTTTGAATCATTTGGCCAGACACTAACAAGATTGGGATGCCCGCTGCCGTGCCCACAGACACCGTGATGCCCATGAGTGACTTCTTGGCGCCCATATCCTGCAGGAGCCAGAACAAGAAGGTATCTAGGACTCCAAAACATGCTCCTGGTGGGTGAAGGAAGGGGGGAGAAATTGAAGTGTGAGAATTTATTTGTGTGCGGTTATCTTCGTTTCTTCTCTTTCTTTCTTTCATTCTTTTTCTCTCTCTTTTCTTTCATTGCTTTCTTTCTCTTGCTCTCATTCTTCATCTTTCTCTTTATTTCTTTTTCTCTCTCTCTGTCTCTCTCTCTCTCTGTCTCTCTCTCTCTCTCTCTCTCTCTCTCTCTCTCTCTCTCTCTCTCTCTCTCTCTCTCTCTCTCTCTCTCTCTCTCTCTCTCTCTCTCTCTCTCTCTCTCTCTCTCTCTCTCTCTTT
>NC_061853.1:24593188-24603188 GCF_019202785.1 Penaeus chinensis
AGTGAGTGGGAGTGAGTGAGTTACTGAGTGAGTGAGTGAGTGAGAGAGATAAAGAGAGAGATAGATAGATATATAGATAGATAGATAGATATATATATATAGAGAGAGAGAGAGAGAGAGAGAGAGAGAGAGAATATTTAAAACAGAGATACCTCCCAAACAAAAAAATGTACCAACCAACCTGCGCGTTGTGATCTTGTAAGTGCGTATCCTTCTAGCCACACTTATTCCTCCTTGTATGGTACACCCCGCTACTAAGACCCCTCCTATAACATCACAATAAGATTGCACAGTATAATATAATCAACATGTCACCTGTTTATTTTCCAGGAGAGACGTTGGGAGAGAGTTAAGTCAGATGGTCAATCTGGCAACTCAGCTAAGCGAAGAGATTTGCAACTGCAGAGTCAAGCGCTAAAGAGAAAGTGAAAGGAGGCATTATGTCATGGGGGACCGCGTGACCTGGCATGACCTAGTCAGTTGACATGAGAGTGGTTTGAGTGAAGTGACGTGAACAGTCTGTTGGCGTGAGAGTAGTCTGAGTGAAGTGACGGTGAATACTGGGTCGTTAGTTGACGTGAGTGTGGTCTGAGTGAAGTGACGTAGAGTACTGAAGAGTCAGTTGACGTGATTGTGATCTGAATGAAGTGATGGAGAATGCTGAGCCATTAGTTGACGTTACTTGGTCTGAGTGAAGTGACGTGGAGCACTGAAGTCAGCTAATGCTATAGTAAAGGTCTGAGTGAAGTGACTTAGACCATCGAACAATCAATTGACGTGAGAGTGGTCTGAGTTGTTAGAAGTGAAGTGAACTGGACCGTAGACCAGTCAGTTAACCTGAGATTAATCTGAGTTATCAAGACTGGACTGATCTAGACCACAGACCAGTCACCTGACGCGAGGGGAGTCTGAATTGATATAAATGAACTGAACTGATCCATAGATAAGTCACTCGACGCCCGTGTTGTCAAAATGGAAGTGAGTTAAATCATATGCCAGTCAGTTGATATCAAAAGTGGTCTAGCTAGGACAAGGTAAACAAGGATGCTAAAAGGAATAGAAGAGAAAGGAGGGGAAACATTAGAATTAAGAAAAAGTAAAAGCAGATATTTTTCAGCATTTGATCTTATGACTTCAGAAAAATTGAATATCTGGAAAATAATGTATGCATAATAGTAGTGGTAATAACAACAACAATAATAGTGATAATAATTGAATATCTGGAAAAAAAATGTATGCATAATAGTAGTGGTAATAACAACAACAATAATAGTGATAATAATACTACTTATCATAATATCCAAATAATAGTAACAATAATATTGATAATAAGATAAGAATTATACTGATAACAATAAAAAAGTAAAAGACAAATGAAGAGAAAATGAATGCGTGTGTGTGCGCATATACTAGAGCACTTAGCATACATAGGCGTTCCTATATAAGCGACTAACTTCCGCTGTTTTTCTTCTATGCTCATTCTTTGCTTGGGATACACACTTAATCGTAAATATATATATATTTTTTTTAATAAATCCTAAATCAACATAATCTTATATTTGTGATAGAAAGGTGGTTAGATTTTCGTGAAAATAAGTGTTTTTAAGTTCGTATTTTAATCTATTAACATCCTGCTCGTTGAATATATCGGTCATATCTGTCATGGCGTAAATCATTTAGAATGGTATCAAGCGAACGGCATTTAAAGACAAATTCACGAGGCTTATTAACTCCTTTCTTGACCTCAATATTCAATTCCTACTAACTGATAGAATTATGGAAAAAAGGAATAGTTCAGGATCTTATAAATAGTCAGCACTGGTACGTGATCAGTGATATGTTAGGATCAATTCACCATTCTGACTGACAGATGAGGGAACGACGTTTGCCGAGGAAAGTGTTGAAGCTGTCTCTGCGATCCCTTCGACGGCCAATAAACATATAGTTCCGTTGATTATATACTTTTATGTATAATATATATATATATCATATATATATATTATATATATCATATATATATATATATATATATGTGTGTGTGTGTGTGTGTGTGTGTGTGTGTGTGTGTGTGTGTGTGTGTGTGTATGTGTGTGTGTGTACATATACAATATATACATAAATATATAAATACATATACGTATATATGTGTGTATATATATGCATATATATACATATACATACACGGGTTCCCTCCATGCTTATCCGCTATAATAATAATAATAGAGATAGTGATAATAATTATAGTAATGATAATAGTGAAAACATATAAAATGAAAAAATAATAATGGAAAAAAGATAATAATGGAAAAAATATATAATAATGAAAACATAATAATAACGAAAATAGTGATAATAATGGTAATTAAAAAAATTATGATAATAATAATGAAAATAATGATAATAATGGTAATTAAAAAAATGATGATAATAATACTGATAGTAATAATAATTAAAAATAAATAAAACTAATGATTATAATAATAATAATGATAATAATAATAGAAGTAAATAAAACAATAATGACAACAATAACAACAATAAAAAAAAACAATAACAACAACAATAATACAAATAAAACCAACAATGCTAATAATAAAGATAATAAAACTAATAATCACACACATGATTGAGACGCGAACCCCCTGCCAACTGAACAGAAATTCACGCACGATACCGATCGAATTTTCTTACCTTAATTAACTATATTATTTGACATTTTTTAAGTACCTAGTCTAGACTCACACCCGCAAGCATGTTTAACTGATGGTGGTGGTGGTGATGATAATAATGATAATAATAATAATAGTAATGATAATAATAATAATAAGGATTATGATGATGATAATAATGATAATAATGATGATAATGATGATAATAATAATAATAATAATAATAATAATAATAATAATAATAACAATAACAATGATAATAATAATAATGATAATAATAACAATAATAATAACAAAAGTAATGATATACATAATGATGATAATGAATATTATAATAATGATAGTAATGATAATTATGATGATAATAATAATAATAATAATAATAATAATAATAATAATGATAATAATAACAACAACAACAACAATCATAATCATCCTTATCATCATCATCACCATTATCATCATCTTCATCATCACAATAATAATAAACATAGTATTAATAGCAAAAATAATAATCATAATAATAAAAGTAGTGAATTTTCCCTGGCTTCAGACGGTCCTGTTCCCCTGATGTTACGGTTATCTATAGATAATCTACGGACTCCTTCGCCCTGCAAGATGACGTTTTCCTGTGTTTTTTTCTTATATTTGTTTATAAAAGAATAAACCTATGTTTTTATATCCTTTAACTTACCTTTCTCATTGGTCCGTGATCTACATCTACATCTACACTACTTCTACTATACGTAACACTGCTTGTACACTACTTATCTTATGTTCCATACTTACCTTGTCTTATTCTTGCCTTTTTTGCCTTCGACTAATTCACCTTAGCTCTGTTTCTCTCTTCGTGTTTTCCCGTTTTCCCTCACGGATCCCTTCTTTCACGTTTTCATACTTTCCTATCATTTCTTTCTTTAGTATAGTTTTATCATTCTTTTTATTTTATGTATTTTTATATTAAACACACCATACACTATTTAATAAACTGAATCAAATGCATTATGGGTAAAATATCACCAAGCGCGGGAAGCCACCAGTATAAAAGGTCAAGCCAGGTCGGTCAGAGGGAGAGGCTTTTATCCTGTGTGGTGACAGACCGTTGGAGTTTTAACTGGCTGACTGGTGCTTCTCGAGCTGTGGCGGGTTGCCTCTGTTGTAACAAGTAAGTGTATGGTGTGTTGTCGTGTATATTGGTTATGTTCGAAAGATTTGTGCGTAATAAATGTATAATATGGATGCACTTTTTATGTTGCCTGTTTAGTCAGCCAGTGATGTTATTTTAGTGTTCTTTTATTGTGACTACGGGATCACTTTCAAATCACCTGAGACATCACCAAAATACGCTAAACCCATTGGAGATTACCTGTAGTTGCGTAACACGCTACCAAATTAACATTATTCACTACAATAATAACAACAACAATAATAATAAAAATAAAATTAATAATTATAGTTATAAAAACAATAACAACGATAATAATGATAATAATAATGGTAATCATGCAGCAGCAGCAACGTAAACAATAGCAACGACAATAAGAATGAAACAATAACAATAATGATAATAATAATAACAGTGATAAGTATATATTAATAATAATAGTTGCAACAACAATGAAAAAATCACCAACCTACCCATTACTGAGACGCGAACCCAGGACCCTCAAGTGAAACACGCGCACGCTACCGACCGAGCTTTTGAAGCTCAATCACCTCAGGGTTATCTGACATATTTAAACTACTAGTCTTTACTACTAATCGCACAGTCTGAGTGTGATGATGACGATGACGATGATAATGATGATGATGATGATGATAATGATAATGATAATGATAATGATGATGTTGATGTTGATGATGATGATTCATGATAATGATAATGATAATGATAATGATAATGATGACGAGGATAATGATGATGATAATATTTATGACAATAAAGATAACAATGACTATTATAGTAATAATAATAATAGCAATAATAATAATAATAGTAATGATTATTATCATAATTATGATGATATTAATGATAGCAATAATAAGAAAGGTATAAATAGTAATGGTAATGATATAAATTGAAATCATACTAACATACCCTCAGACATTCGGTGTTGCCTTGGGCTCCCCTCTCTCCCCAGTCCTGGCAAATATGTTCGTGGAGGTCTTTGAGTCTGAGCTTCTCCCTTCCGTCTCCCTTCGTCCTTCGGATTGTCTGAGGTATCTCGACGACGTCTTTGCTCTCTGGCCTCCTGACCCAGCCCTGTTCTCGGGTTTCCTGGCGCAGCTGAACTCTCTCTCTCTCCCTCCAACCGTTTCAAGGCGGAATGGAAGGTTGGCAACAAGCTCCCTTTCTTAGCCACCCTAGTTCATCGCTCTGCTGACCACTTCTCCTTCTCCATTTACACGAAACCTATGCACTATGCATTTCTTCTTCTGCCATCCACACCATGTAAAGAGAGGCGCTGCCACCAGCACCTGGATAGAGAAATCGATTTCCTGTGTCGTTCATTCTCCAAAAAGAATATCCTTATCATGTTCTCGACGTCGCGTTATCCAGGGCGCGGCCTATCTTTTACCCCGAGTCCTCTCCTGAAGAGACTCCTCGCCTGCCCGTCCTGAGCCTGCCCTACACTGAGAAGATCTACTCTCTCTGTCGCCCTCTTCACCCTCTCAACTGCAGGTTGATCTTTCGCAACCTGGTCCACACACTAGTCCTCCTTCCTCCTCGGAGGTGGGCACCTATGTTGTTCCTTGTGCCTCCTGTGATAAGCAGTGCCTTGACGAGACAGGCGCCCGTCTCACCAACCGACTGTCTCAACATAAATACGCTGTATCCAGGGGACACAACAACAACACCCTCCTCTGCCATCAGTGGGACACAGGTCATCAGATGGACTGGTCAGCGGCGGGAACCGTCTTCCCTTCCGCTGATGTCGACGCCCGCTGACTGATGGAATAATCCTTAATCAAGTTGCAGCCTAAATCCAACCTCAACGGCCACTCTTCGCATAGACCGCCTGATCCTCCGACCTGACCCGACCTCCCTTCACTTCCGTTCGCCTGTTAATACCTGATAATGATAATTATATTAATAATAACAATAATAATAACAAAAATAATAGCAACAGTGATAGTTATAAAACTGACAATGCTAATGACAATGTTATAAAAAATCGAGCTATCGTAGCTCAATTAACTGAAAATTATCTGACATACTTAACGTACTTAGTCTCTGCTCACCTCGAACACATGTCTGAGTGTGATGATGATACGGTAATAACGGTAATGGTAATAATAATGATGATGATACAATAATATTATTAAAAATATTAATAATAATAATAATATGAAAAATAATAATATTGATTGTAACGAAAATAATGATAATGATATCGATATTAGTGATGGTGATATTGTAAATGAAAATTATACTAGCAATAATTATTTATATTAATGATATGATAATAATATAATAATAATAACATAGTGATGATGATGATGATGATGATGGAAATGGTAAAAATAATGGAATAATAGTAACAATAATAATGGTAATATTAATAACAATATTTAATATACCTTATAATAATAAACATACTAATAATTACTAATGACTATTTTAATAATGATAATAATAATCACCATGATAATAATAATCACCATGATAATAATGATAACAATAATGATGATAATGATAGTAATAATGATACCAATAAAGATATCAATAATAATTATATTAATGATAATAATAATAACACGATAAAATCACTAGTGGTTGTGGTACCTTATCACCATTGTCCTCAATATGCGCGTTATGGATAATCTAAATAACAGAGAAGACGGCGTGAATGGTGTTGCAGGCGCCACATCATGCCGTCATTATGCTACTAGATGGACTAAGGAAATGAATGAAGATGTTATAGAGTGCTATTTTTTGAGTGAGCTTGTCGATGATGATGGTAGTAGGCCCATTAGGGGTCATAAGAGGAGGATGCATACTAGCTGGAGGGAAAGACGAGGTTTCAATATATCTGAGCAGAGATTGTGTGACCCAGGCTCGAATGATACGTAGAAATGAATGGTTAACTGCACTTGAACTTAAAGAGATGAGGAAGAGAGTAGTGGGTGTGAATTCTGAAGAAGGTGAAGGCGAAGAAAATATTTTTTATGAGGCTGTGGTGGAAGAGAACACTATTGAGAATGACGATACTGGTTTGTTTTTTGAGAATGTACAGGAGCTGAGTGATGAGGACAGAGAAATGATAGAAGAAATGAACAGGATAACTGAAAACTGATATGGTGTTCCAAGGCTTTAAGAAGGCGGATAGAATATTGCTCGGAAATCGCGTAAATAAAGTGAATGGAGTTTTGACAATTTCAGCGAAGGAAAATATAACTGGAACGAATTACTTAATAAAAGCCTGTACTATCTTGACAGGAAGAAACGTAGGTCTTAAAGCAAATCGTAAAAGAGCTATTGGGATGCAAGAGCTTTGGTAGAAAAGATGAAACAATTAAGGTGTCACGCAAAAACATCTTGAAGGAAATAGAAGGGGAGATTTGAAGAAAACAAAAAAGAGCCGGGAACTTGAGCAAAAATATAGGATAAAGAAGGGGTTAAACGTAGTATTAGAGGAGCTGAAGCAACGTTTATGAGCGAAGGCTATGCAAATTAAGCGGAACGAACCAAGAATTGAACAATACAAAATCAAAAGTTTGTTCCAGCAACACCAGAAACGAGTTTACCGACAGTCGATTATTAATAATGGTAACAATAACAATAAGGTAAACAATAGCAACGACAATAAGAATTAAACAATAACAATAACGGTAATAATAATAACAGTGATAAGTATATAGTAATAATAATAGTTGCAACAATGAAAAATTCACCAACCCACCCATTGCCGAGACGCGAACCCAGGACATTCAAGCGAAACACGCGCACGCTACCGACCGAGCTATCGGAGCTCATATGTTGAGTTATCTGACATATTTAAATTACTAAGTCTCTACTAATGATCGCACAGTCTGAGTGTGATAATGACGATGACGATGACGACGATGATGATGATGATGATGATGATGATGATAATGATGATAATGATGATAATAATGATGGTGATGATGATGATGGTAAAAATGATGATGATGATGGTGATGATGATGATAATAATAATGGTGATGGTGGTGGTGATGGTGGTGGTGATGATGATGATGATGATGATGATAATAATGATGGTAATGGTGATGGTGGTAAAAATGATGATGATGATGGTGATGATGATGATGATAATAATGATGGTGATGGTGATGATGATGATGGTAAAAATTATGATGATGGTGGTGGTGATGATGATGATGATAATAATGATGGTAATGGTGATGATGGTAAAAATGATGATGATGGTGGTGGTGGTGGTGATGGTGATGATGATGGTAAAAATGATGATGATGGTGGTGGTGGTGATGGTGATGATGATGATGATGATAATGATAATGATAATGATAATGATAATGATAATGATAATGATAATGATAATGATAATGATAATGATAACGATAACACTCGTCAAACGAGAACGCATGGAGTACCTTTACCGCCACCGTGCGCCACGGAGACCATAGCGTGCTTGGCATTACGAGAGCCAAAGGCAAAGTGGTCCCTGGGTGGATCTCCTGTGCCAGGGACTTTTACGCCGCGTCCCGGACAGCCTTCTGTAGGTGGAAAGAGGAAGGGTCGCCTCGGGTTGGCCCGCTGGCTACTTGCATGAGGAAGCGCGGCCGGATTTTAAATTCGCTTTAAGGCAGTGAAAAATCGATGAATCACGAATAAGAGCAGAGGCCATATCAGCGAAACCACAGCGTGTTAATGTTGTTGATTTCTGGAAGGAAACACGTTCGCTCTCGCCACAAACGGGTGTCAGACTCGGGAGCGAGATAGCCGGGCCATATATGTGGAAGGCCCGGGCGAAGATAGACTGTCACCCTGTTACATTACTTACAGTCATGAGCACACAGTTTCTGAGACAGAGACCCCCGGGCTGGTAAAAAGACTATGCCGCATGCTTACACGATGGCGGCAGAAGCATCTGCTGGTAACCCGGCCACCACGGTAAGTACTGAGTGTCAGAGAATCAACTGAGACAGCTATAAATAACTGACATAGGCCGGGCAATATATATAGAAAGCCCGGGCGAGGCTAGAATGCAAATCTCAAACGAATGAATAAATGAAGCTTGACTTAGTAAATATCACTCACTCACTCACTCACTTGGGGCGAGATATCACCGGCTTCGGCAGTTTAAGCGGGAGCATGGGCCGAGTAGCAGGAACCTGTGCAGCCGAGACACAGGCGGTGGCTAGGAAGTTATGCATAATAAGCCGATAGGGTTAGGTGACATTCCAAACGAGTTTTATAAATACGCTCCCCTTCCGGCTGTGGTGCTTCTTTCATATTTATAATAGTATTTGAAGTCACTGTTTTAGATTTACTTCTTGTGTCACTTCTCAAAGCTAAACTTGAAACTACAGGCCCATTGTAGTCGCCACATCAGCTTCTAATGTTGGAACAGGTAATGTTAAATAGGCTGTTAGGTTACCTCTAGTCCTCCGACGGTCAGTTCGGGCTTTTAATGTGGCCACTCTGCCGAGGTCTGTTTTCTGGCCCTCAAAGAGGTTCATAACTACAGCAGCGAGCTAAATTCTCGTTTTTGTTTGTTTTATCGCTATTAAGCATGCCTTAGACAGCATTAGCCATTGCAAATTATTCACCAAACTGTTAGAAAGACAAGTGCCATGTTATCTAGTTAAATTACTAAAAGCGTGGTACACACATCAATTTCTGAGGATCAAATGGGGTGCAATGCTTTCACAGCCATTTATAATGGGTAATGATATAGGGCAAGGGTCGGTTTTAAGTCCCCATTCATTCATTGCGTATGTTGACGATCTAAATAACTTGCTACAATACGCGGGTGGTCACCATATAGCAAACACGGCGGTAAAGAACTTGATCTGATCTGGCCCTTGTTGACCAGATCAGTTAACGAGTTACGGAGAAAGCAGTGTGGATGTGTATTGAAGAGGGATGCAGTTTACACCGGCTAAATACCTGTGTGCAACATAGTGATGCATGCTGGTGAGGATATGATGAAAGAGATGCTGAACTTGTGCGCCGGGCAGGACACTCATTAGGAGATTCAAACACTGCACAGCTGATGTAAAGGTGAACTTACTCATAACACATTGTTATGCAACGTATTGCGGATCCTTGCGGGGCAATTTTAAACTGACTGCACTTCATCTCCTAGGGATGACACATAACG
>NC_061853.1:24610688-24623188 GCF_019202785.1 Penaeus chinensis
ATCCACGAGAGAAAGGTAAGGTATAGTCACTTCTGCGAAATTTTGGGTGGTAAGGCCTATGCCATCACTTGACGAGGCCGAGAACGGGGGAGGGGGACAGGAATGAAGAATGGAGATAACAGAAAACGTTAGCAAATTGATCGAAAACTAAAGTAAATTTAGATGCTGGCTCATTCCGGCGACTTGCACATTGGACTGATTTTACAGACGGTGATTAACAGCGATTATACTTAAATAGACCTTGCTACGCGCGTCCGGTACGACCACACGTATTAGACAACATGTGCTTGTTCTTGCCTCTGACCCGCTAAGCTTCCCTCTGCCCGCTACCCTCCCTGCAAATCGCGTGCAGTGTGGCGATCCCCAAAACGAAGCAGCTTCGCTACTGTATGGAAGAAGGAGATTGAAGCCGAAGAAGAAAAAGAAAAAGAAAAAAAGAAGAAGGGGAAGGGGAAGGGGAAAGGGAAGGAGAAGGAGAAGGAGAAGGAGAAGAAGATGAAGATGAAGATGAAGATGAAGATGAAGATGAAGATGAAGATGAAGATGAAGATGAAGATGAAGATGAAGATGAAGATGAAGATGAAGATAATGATGATGATGATGAAAAGAAAAGGAAAGGAAAAAGAAGAAGAGGGGGAGGAGATGAAGAAGAAGCCATTCAGTCTCAAGTGACTTCTAACACACAGGGTAAACCTAAACATGACCTTAACAAACCTAACCTATCCTATGAGTTGATATCACTGTAATCTCTACATTATATAAACTTACCAATCTTGAGTGTCAGTGGAAATCATTGCGGTGGGCTGCGAGGGTTATGGGAAAAGCAGTGTACAGTAGAACGAGTGTTAAGCAGGCAGTTTCATAGTTCACCCCTTCACTTGTAAAGGTTTACGTTTTATATTCTTCACACAAGTTGACCCTGCCGGCACACACGGTAAATATAAGTGAACACACACACACACGTACACACACACACGCACGCGCGCTCACACACACACACACACACACGCACACGCACACGCACACGCATACGCACGTTCAAATGTGTGAATTTATTTGTATGAATACATAGATTATATATATATATATATATATATATATATATATATACATATATATATATAAATATATATATAAATGCACATATATATATATATATATATATATACACGTATGTCTGTATATATATATATATATATATATATATATATATATATATATATATATGTGTGTGTGTGTGTGTGTGTGTGTGGGTGTGTGTGTGTGTGTGTGTATATATAATTACATATATGTACACATATATATACATGCATGTATATATATGTATATGTACATATATATTCAGTTATATATACGTATATATGTGTATAAAAGTATATATACATACACACACACATATGTGTTTATAATAAGAGTATCAAAATTAAAACTTTGAAACAGAACGAAAATTATACAAAATTATACAAAAATATTATACAAAACTGTGTATGGCAAGGCTAAATGGTATACTTGCTTTTACATTCGGTTAATTTGCATCCTTTAATGATAAACAATGATGAAAGGGAAAAGATATATTTGATTTCAAAAGTTATTTAAAGGTAAATACTAATCAATTCATGAATAGGTATTTTCAATCTTTTATTTCTTTCATTGAACGAGTGTCTGTGACGTAGACGATATGATGTTAGTGACACTGTATCCTCGGCTTCCTTAACGCTCCACCCTTCATGCCAGTGTCACGAGTCATGTCTTCCTGACCAATGGCAAGATTGCCAGCAGCCGCTCGAGATATCTTACGGCAACTGCTTCAGGAAACGGAACTTGGGACCCGTTTAGTGGCAATTAAATTATTATATTTGTATATATATATAGATATATATAGATTGATAGATAGACTGTACATATATATATTTATGTATACTGCATATTTAACCCAATGCCGTCGGGGAAAATGAACAAAAAATGGGGAAAATGCTGTGCCCATTTTCTATATTTTTTGTGAAATGTCTGCTCATAGATGGCTCTGCTAGTGCTTAGCCACAAAGGAGACAATTAATAGACCTTGTGACCATACGTGATTTGAATTGGCGGGAAAAACGTGTTTTTTACTAGTGCTATGGATATCGATGGTGTTATTTTTATTATAAACATTATAATTATTATAATGTTTTTTAATATTAGTAACAGCAAAATAAGATAATGTAAAATATTTCGTAAATCAAAGAAAAGGGTGAACGGGCGAGACGGGCAGTACTCCTAACTGGCTCATTGGTGACTTAGTACAAGTATAGCCATCTATGAGGATAAACAATCAAACAAGTACTAACAGTGGGCAAAGCACGTGTCTACCCGTCGTATCCGTCGGCAAGGGGATATACATACATATATGATACTGTGTATATAAATAAATAAATAAATAAATATATATATACATACATACACACAAACATATATACAATATATATATGTATGTATGTATACACACATATATGTATATGTATATATATGTTATATATATGTATATATATGTATATATACACACACACTGTAATATACATATATATATATATGCATATATATGCATACATATGCATATATATATGCATATATATGCATATACACACACGCACACACACACATGTATATATATACATATACATATATATATATATATATATATATATATATATGCATATATATATATGTGTGTGTGTGTGCATGTATATGTATGTATGTATGTATGTATTTATGTATATGCATATATATGTACATATATATACATACATATATACAGACACACACACACACAAACCCACACACACACGCGCACGCGCGCGCAAACACGCACACACACACACACGCACACGCACACGCACACGCACACGCACACGCACACGCACACGCACGCACACACACACACACACACATATATACATATATATATACATATAATATGTACATTTACCGAAGAATTCCATTGAAATAAGGGATGAGAACAGATTTTTAACAAAACTTGGAACAAAATTTAGTAATGTACAAAATATTTTTTCCTAGGATACAGTAGGTACTTGTGAAATACACACTAATTATATATTAATCATAAATTCATATTTAAGACTGCAATATACATGAAATTTTAAACATTACGCAATACAAGAGGATATACAGCAGACCTCTATCAAACAGACGCAGGAAAGCGTTTGAGTTGGAGCTGCATACGCGGAGCTTATCATTGCATCATTGCAAGAGGCTGTAATTATGTTTTTTCTTCTTCTTCTCTCTTTCTCTCTCTCCCTGGATCACATATCTCGTTATGTGCCTGGAGACAGATATGCCTGTGAGTGAGAATGAAGTTGTGTGAGACATGACACGTTTACATTTAAAAAAAATAGATGAAGTGCATAGGAATTCCGTCTTTTCCTCTTCTGACTCATAGATCAATGATCACAGACGAAAACCTGTAGATTGTCGTCTACTGGTGTTAGCTGAGTGGGATAAATAATAATGGTATCCAAGGTGACATTCAGATACCAGAGACTCCTCAAGGACAGCAAGGACGTCTAAAATACATGCCAAATGAACGACGGACATAAACATAATGTCCTTATTCTCCGATCTTAGGCTTTGATACAATTATTCAATAGCCGAGTCAGATTATGAGCGTTACATATATAAAAGATATAGTACATACAAATCCTCTGCGATTTTATTTTCAAGGAAAAATATATTTATAAAAAGACTAATTGGCGACTCCCAGCAGACGACGCTACGGTTCGCCCAGCTGATCTTGTAGCTGTTTTGGGGGAAATATCTCAGGATCTAGGGAATATTCTCTACAGTAAAGTAACGTGAAATATCCAGTCTTTAAGCGGTATGACTCTGAATAATCTAAAAAGTAAGCGAAGACTCATAACTGTAAACTATAAGCCACATGTCATACGTCATGAAATACTGATTCGCGATCTACTTACATTTCCCAAAATTCCCCCGCACTTATAACCACCAATCCCCCCCAAAATGAAAAAGAACAATATCCCTAAACATCCAACCAGCGACAGGGAGAATTTCTCTCGCTTCCCCTGCACTCGTCGGAGAAGCGGGGGAATTTCCCTAACATCCCCCCTCTCAGCAGCGCCTCGCCGGGGAACCTTCAGCCGGACGGAGACGGACAGAGCAAGCAGACGTCTCGACCTCTCGTGACCTGACAACTTCTGTGCAACGAAGCAATTATGGCTCTTAACAAGCTCAGCATTGATAAACTAGACCTCGATGGCAAGAGGGTGTTTATGAGGTGAGTGTTAAGTGAGGATTGGTTCGGTGTCAATGTTTGTTTTTTTATCACGCGAGGAAATTTTTCCGGCGTCTTGCTCCATCGTCGGAAAATTACTGGGCTTTATTACTCTCTTTTTTTTTCTCGTATTTTAGAAGTTTTATGGTTGGTTTGCGTTTAATTGGCGGATATTCTGTCGAGAATGCGGCATGCCATTATAATCTTAACGTAGTATATGTGGAGCAAAGTGGCTTATTGATTTTCAACAGAATTTCAATCGTTGTTGCAACATTGACCAGTTTTGTAATGCATGTATGAAGAACACCGACATAAGGTGTGTATCATGTGCTCGTAATTGTGTATATGATACGTAAATCTCACGATATATATATATGTGTGTGTGTGTGTGTGTGTGTGTGTGTGTGTGTGTGTGTGTGTGTGTGTGTGTGTGTGTGTGTGTGTGTGTGTGTGTGTGTGTCTGTCTTTCTGTCTGTATAGCTGTTTATTTGTGCATCTGTCAATCTAATATATTCTAATCAATAAGTCTTAACACATCTGTCTTGTCCATCAACATTTATAATATTTTTTCTCTTTTTCAGAGTTGACTTCAATGTCCCACAGAAGGACGGAAAGATCACGAACAACCAACGCATTGTTGCTGCGCTTGACACCATCAAGTATGCCTGGACAAGAATGCTAAGAGTGTGGTCCTGTGCTCTCACCTTGGCCGACCTGATGGTGAGAAACACTGGGAGGAATGCATTGATCATAGATTTTCTTGTTATGATTCATGAACTTGGATTGGTAGGGCTGGTCATTGTAAAAAGGTTGCGGAGTTTCTGGTAATCTGAATGAGATTTTAGTGTTTGAAAGTGGAATTTTCTTCTCGTAATTAAATTAGCTGTGTTCTGTCCAAATCCACCTGTAACCCACTATAATCTTTGATGGAAACTTAATAGTGGTGTAGCAGTAAGCAGTGAGCCTGGCCTTGTCACTTTCGACCAACCAGGACAGCTGGCCTGAATTATATGTACTGTCAAGCTAGGGCTTGAACTGGTTCCTCATGATCTGTATTGCTAGATGTATTAATAAGAGGTTTGTTGGACCATGCTTGACTGCCCAAAGGAGTGGAGTCCTTGATGATTGGTGCCTAGGGCCTTGAGGATGTCTGGGTGTTTTAGTTATGCTTACCATTTTCATTTTCGTTACTATAGTATACTGATGTTTGTCACTCACTGGAATTAACAAAAGATTAATTTACCATTTGTGAAATACATGGAGTACTCACAACACATTGTTCACAGGTAACAAGAACATGAAGTTCACTCTGGCTCCTGTGGCCGAGGAACTGAAGAAGCTTCTAGGCCGAGATGTCACTTTCCTCCCCGACTGCGTTGGTGCCGAGGTCGAAGCTGCTTGTGCTGATCCCGCTGCCGGCTCTGTCATCCTCCTTGAGAACCTTAGATTCCACGTCGAGGAGGAGGGCAAGGGTGTTGATGCATCCGGTGCTAAGGTATACACAATGTTAATGAAAATTCAGTCTTTTTTTTTTTCCCTCCCAATTTGCATCATGTACTTAGTTGAAGAAAGGAAAACTAATTGTTTTCATAAATTATTTAGTTAGAAAGGAACACTTGATAGAAATGTACCTAATTTACCAACAGGTTAAGGCTGACCCTGCCAAAGTGGCAGAATTCCGTACCTCTTTGCGGAAACTTGGAGATGTGTATGTGAATGATGCCTTCGGAACTGCCCACCGTGCACACTCCTCCATGGTTGGGGAGGGCTTTGACAAGCGAGCCTCCGGTTTCTTGCTCAAGAAAGAACTTACATATTTTGCCAAGGCCCTGGAAAGCCCAGAGAGGTTTGTGTTTGTTGTTACTTATAGAGATTCATTTGTACCATTCATTATTCTTTATATTGTTAATATTTTGCATCTGTATGGTTGGGTTATATATATTTTTTTTTATGAGAATGTAGTTATTTTATCTTTAATATAAAAACAGTGATATTGGAATGATTATTTACAATAGGACTGCATCACAAATCCAACGCCATTTGGTACAATAAGTTATGCTCTTTGCACTCCAGCAAAGGTTAACAAACCTCCACAGCATATATTTTGGCAAAATAGAGCTTGGACTAGTTTGATATTTGATAATAGATCACCTGGAAATGCCATAAGCTCATGTTGTGGTAGAATATTTGTGGTGGAGATTTTTTTATCGTTGTTGGAATGTGAAGTTGAAGGCCATAGTATCATTTGATGTGAGGGCTGTGAACTTTAATGAATAATTTTGGCCGTGCATTTACTTGGTATAAATTATTTAGTAACTTTGGTGGTTTTGTTTTTAAGACTTATGACAATTGGATTACTATTTTCAGTCTCTACACTTGTCAATAAGTATCTGTTTGGAATATCAAAAGAAATATTGAAATAGTTTAATGAAGAAATATATATTCCAAAACTTGTTCAAGATAGTTTATAACAGTTACATAAGTATAATAGAACTCCATCTTTGGCACTGTAGCATAACAAGTACCAGATAAGACAAGTTAGTAGAATATCTACTAACTGGACCCAAATTGCTCTCAACAGGCCCTTCCTTGCTATCCTGGGTGGAGCCAAGGTCAAGGATAAGATCCAGCTGATTGAGAACATGTTGGACCGCGTGAATGAGATGATGATTGTCGGTGGCATGGCCTTCACATTCCTCAAGATCACTAAGAACATGGAGGTGAGGCACAAATACATCACTTTTTGGTAATAGTTTGTCGTATAAGGGGCAACAACTTTGTAATGCAAAAAATGCATTGACAGTAAATGACTAGATGAGCATCAGAAGTCTTTTTGATTAGATACATTAATCATGGGATTTAGATATGTAAATGTAGTAATGATGCCAATATGGTGCTTGGTACTTGTATTTAGGATTCTCTAGGCTTATTGTTATAATTAGGGTTAGTTTAATTAGCTCAGGGAAATGATATAACCTTCTAGTGTTGTAAAAAAACAAGGGTATTTGGGTAAACTGAGACTTTGAGACTTTTCCTTCTATAGTGCACAGTACCTGAAATGCATAGTCAGTAATATTAGAGATTTAGAGATGGTTTTTACTTGGGAGTCTTAGGTGCATGAGTGGTCTTTTTGACAGTTCTAAATAAGAATATTTTTTTTTTAAAGTGTTATTCTTTTATTCCCACAGATTGGAACCTCTCTGTACGATGAGGAAGGAGCTAAGATTGTGGAAAAACTGATTGCAAAGGCTCAGGAGAAGAATGTCAAATTGCACTTCCCTGTTGACTTTGTGACAGCTGACAAATTTGATGAAAATGCAAATGTAAGTTCAGCACTTTCTCAATAATGTGCATGCATGCACATAAATACACACATGCCATCATGCACACTTACATACACACACCCACACCCACACCCACCCACTTACCTACACTCTTACCCACTCACACCAATTCACTCCACCCCCTATCCCTCCACCCCCTATCCCCCCCCCCATACACATCTACCTCCTTGTAAATATCCCACTTGCTATTCTCTCCTTTCTTTCTCCCTTCCCTTCCTTTCCCTTCCCTTCCCTTCCTCTCCCTTCCCATTCCCAGTCTCTCCTCCTTTAGTTCATTCCCCTTTTCCTTTCTCCCCCTCCCCCTCCCCCCCCCCCCCCCCCCCCCCCCCCTCCCCCTCCCTCTCCCCCTCCCCCTCCCTCTCCCCCTCCCCTCCCTCTCCCCCTCCCCTCCCCTCCCCCTCCTCCTCCTCCTCCTCCTCCTCCTCCTCCTCCTCCTCCTCCTCCTCCTCCTCCTCCTCCTCCTCCTCACTCCCCTCCTCCTTACTCCCCTCCTCCTCCTCCTCCTCCTCCTCACTCCCCTCCTCCTCCTCCTCCTCCTCCTCCTCCTCCTCCTCCTCCTCCTCCTCCTCCTCCTCCTCCGCCTCCTCCTCCTCACTCTCCTCCTCCTCCTCCTCACTCTCCTCCTCCTCCTCCTCACTCTCCTCCTCCTCCTCCTCACTCTCCTCCTCCTCCTCCTCACTCTCCTCCTCCTCCTCCTCACTCTCCTCCTCCTCCTCACTCTCCTCCTCCTCCTCACTCTCCTCCTCCTCCTCACTCTCCTCCTCCTCCTCCTCCTCCTCTAATCCCCTCCTACCCCCACCTCTCCTCCCCTTTCTCCACCTCCCCTCTCCCCCCTTACCCCCCTCTGTCCACCTCCCCTCCCCTCTCTTCCCCTCTCTTCCCCCTCTCTCCTCCCTCACTCTCTCAGTCTCATATATATGTATGTACACCTCTTGCATAATCTTAACCAAGGCTAAAATTCCTGTCTCAGGTTGGTGCAGCAACAGCAGCCGAAGGTATTCCAGCAGGGTGGATGGGACTCGACTGTGGTCCAGAGTCTATCAAGATCTTCAAGGAGGCTGTGTCTGGGGCTAAGACTATTGTCTGGAATGGGTGAGAGGCTTTTTTATTTATTTATTTATTTATTATTATTTATTTATTTATTTTTTTATCCACTTCCCTCTTGTTTTCTTTGAAAATTATTATTATTGATCTTTTTTGTTTTTGTTTAATTCTTAATCTTTCTAATTATACCTTTGTTTTCTTCACCCTTCCCCTCCTCCCTTTTCCCCTCTTCTTTCCTCTTCCCTCTCTCCACTTCCCACTTCCCACTCCCTCGTCCATTTTCATCACTCTCCTCTTCTCTCTCATCAGTCTTCTCTCTTTCCCTTTTCTCTCCTCCTTTCCTCTCTTCTCTCTCCTCCTTTCCTCTCTCTCCTTCTCCTCCTCTCTCCTCTCTCCTTGTCCACTCTCTCATTGCTTTTCCTCTCCTCTCTCTCCTCCTCTCTTCTATCTCTTCCTTTCTCCCTCCTTTCCTCCTCCTCTCCTCCTCCCTCTCCTTTCCCTCTCTCTCCTCTCCTCCTCTTCTCTCTCTTCTCCTCTCCTATCTCCTCCATCCCCTCTCTTCTCTCCTCCATCCCTCCTTCTCTTACTCATCCTTCCTGCTTTCCCCTCCTCTTGCTTTCTCTCCCTCTGTTCCTCTTTCTTCCTCTTCTTCTCTTCCTATCTTCTTCCATCTATCTTCTTCCCTCTCTCTCCCCTCATATAGTGTCTTTCCTTTCTTCTTTCTCCCAACTTCTTCCCACATTAGTTCTCACTTTGTAGTTAATCATCATGTAAAAAGTTAGTCTATTTGGGGATTTGATTGCATCCTGTGTGGAAAATGTTGCAATTAGATCCAGCAGGCAGAATTTGGTCAATTCATCCAGCGATCTAATTTATGACCAGTAATGATGGATAATTGGATCACCAATAGATTAGGTCTTATTCATTTGTTCCAATTTTGCTGTAAAAAATTCTTCAGAGGATTGTGAAGTATCTCTCTTTATTTTTTTATATTTGATTTGTCTTTGATTTTTTTGTTCTTTTCACAAAGTAGTTAATTTTACTGAAGTCTGGTTTTGCTTTAATCATATATGTATTCATCTGTTACCTTTATCCATCATTTATTTTTGTTTACTTGAAAAGTTTTAATTTCTATTTATTTGAAAGAAACGGGTTGTTTTGGAATGGGTGTATTTTTTTTCTTTCTTTGCTGTAACTAAATTCAAAAGGAATTATATTTGGAATTATTTTTTACACAGAGCACCACATCAGTTTCATTGAACAAGGGGAAGAAAAAGCATTTTAAAATGATTACAGGTATTACTGGTTCCCCCCCCTTATTCTGTTTTTCTTGCAGACCCTGTGGTGTGTTTGAATTTGATAAGTTTGCCAATGGCACCAAGGCTGTCATGGATATGGTGGTAGATGTGACCAAGGCAGGATCCACAACCATTATTGGTGGTGGTGACACAGCCACTTGCTGTGCAAAGTGGGGAACTGAGGACAAAGTGTCCCATGTGTCTACCGGCGGTGGTGCCTCTCTCGAGCTCCTGGAAGGTTTGTCTATAACTTGCATTGGAAAATAAAACTTGGTACTCTGAAATAAAGATATACTTGATATATTTCACAAACTTATAATGTAGTCAATAATGCTCATAGTTGGATGTGTGGCAGATATTCCTTAAAAGATTAAGATCAACTTTTTGGTGTTTTACTAATTTATTTCCCATCTCCCAATTTCAGGAAAGACTCTGCCTGGAGTGGCAGCACTCACAGATGCTTAAGAATTGTTGACGGAGTCTTGTATCAAATGATAATTGTTTACTTTTAAGTCATAGACTGGAAAACCACTGGAAAATAAGTTCTGCATTTAATTTGACATCAGAAAAGTCAGATTACATATATGTATAAAACACTTCCATTTCTTAGGGACTGAAATGTAAATTGTGTGGAATGTATAGTGTAAGTCTGTTGTATTACTGTGATGACGTTTTCTAAATCTAAAGATATTTATTTCTAGTCTCAGTTGAAATACAGTATTACATGTTTTCAGTCATTGTTTTTGTGAAGAATTGTCAACTGTAGTCCAGTTCCTGTAATACATATACTATGTATACATGTACCTTAACCTTTTACACTTATTTAAAAAGATTGATTTTTTAATAAAAAATGAACTGAAACATTGAGTTAAAAGTAATTCATAGAACTTAAATTATGTCTCGGTATATATATTTTGACCATTATAATTTTCAAGACAAA
Organism: Penaeus chinensis; assembly: GCF_019202785.1. Taxonomy (NCBI): domain Eukaryota; kingdom Metazoa; phylum Arthropoda; class Malacostraca; order Decapoda; family Penaeidae; genus Penaeus; species Penaeus chinensis. The sequence goes on from NC_061853.1 coordinate 24,621,603, forward strand.
ATAAATGATAAGGTACTCTGTTGTGGTTTATTTAGATTCATACACATTAATTAGATGAAAGAATCGTGGCCGCTTTATAGGTGTAAAGATTGATTCGGCTCATAGTTTGCTCCCGGGCAAGTTGAGTTACTTTATATCAAATTTAGTAGATCTACTTGATATTCAGAGAAAATAACTTGAATTTTTCCTTCCTAAATGTGAGGAAATTCAGTAAAGAAGGGTGGTAGCCTTGGAAAATGTATAGGCAGTATCTTCTAGGTGCATTATTAGCTTGTCAAGTTGTTCCTTTTATAAATTTGCAAATATGGATGACTTGCATGATAAGAAATGAAAATGATACTGTTTGCCAATAGCAGTTCTACTTAACATAATGGATTATCTGCTGTTGACCTTTTTAGATAAATAAGTGCTTTATACTGAAAATATGGGATGATAATTTAAATGTATGATAAAAACCATAAAACAGTAATAGGCAGAAAGATAAATGTAACTTGTAGCAGAACCATGCAGGGCAAAGTGAAATCAATGTTGACAGAGTTGTCAAACATAGCATGTAGAAGTAAGAAAAGAGAGTCTTTCCCATTGATATCTAACCTTCAGATCCCATTAGAAAGTAAAGCTCTTTAGATAGTAAAATTATATGACATTAACATGTTTGAGCGATAAACGACAGTGAATGCAAATATAAATGTAAGTAAATGTGTTTGAAATGACTTCTGTTTCAACAAACATGATTCTGCTTTTCCAATCTACTTCTTACCCTCCTAACTAACACTATGACTATTTATCAAATCAATCAGTTTATCGATGAGTATTAATGCTGTTTTATGGAATGTGTGGAAAATGTTAAATTGGTCTTATTTTGGTACACACTCCAAATTTACTTTTGGGCTATGACTGCTGATATGAATTTTCATTTAATTTTGACTTAAATGTTTCTCATTCACTTTGCATGACTATATGTACATGCAAATGAATGAAGTGTCTTATTTTCATCTGTCAGGCTCTCAAGCAAGTTTGTACTGTAAAAACAAATATTTCTGTGATCTCAAGATTTCTTATTTTTGGAAGAATAAATTAGGGTATCATGGCCACCACAGCAATGCAATTTGACACGATAATGGTTAGGATACCTAGAATCATTTCCTTCTTTCTCTCACACACACATACACACCACACCACACCACACCACACCACACACACACCACACCACACCACACACACACCACACCACACCACACCACACCACACCACACACACACCACACACACACCACACACACACCACACACACACCACACACACACCACACACACACCACACACACACCACACACCAAACACACATACACACAAACACACACACACACACACACACACACACACACACACACACACACACACACACACACACACACACACACACACACACACACGTCTGACCTATCCCCCAAGAAGAGCATTGTCCTAGCACCTTCAGCCACGACACACCTACCCTATAAAGGAACGAGGAAATTCCCAAAAATAACACGTGACCCGCCAAAGGTCACTTCATTCGTTGACCTTAAGTCCACACCTTTTTTTGTCT
>NC_061853.1:24685688-24698188 GCF_019202785.1 Penaeus chinensis
AAGTACCGATAGGTGAATCGACACCCGTCAGCGCGTGGCTACAGGTCGGGAGAGCTAGGAAGTTGATAGCTTAATCTTGGTCGAAGGTCGCCGCTGACACCGCTACGTGTGGTCTTACATATATTGTGCAGTTATTATGATTCATGCTCACGATCTCGCAGGGTCTCTCTCGCGCTTACTATTGTCTCTTATTCTCGCTCTGGTCTTCGTTTTTTTTGGCTTTTCTTTAATTCTTTCTTTTGCTCTCTTCCCCCCTCTCTCTTTTTTTTTTATGCCTACACCTCACGGTCTGTTGTTCTCTCTCGATTTTCTTTTGCTTTTTTTTTATGTTGGTTCGTTGGTCTCTCTCTCTCTCTCTCTCTCTCTCTCTCTCTCTCTCTCTCTCTCTCTCTCTCTCTCTCTCTCTCTCTCTCTCTCTCTCTCTTTCTCTTTCCCTTTCCCTTTCCCTTTCCCTTTCCCTTTCCCTTTCCCTTTCCCTTTCCCTTTCCCTTTCCCTTTCCCTTTCCCTTTCCCCTTTCCCCTTTCCCCTTTCCCTCCCTCCCTCCCTCTATTTTTATCTCTTTCTTCCCATCTTTCTATCTCTCCCTTCCTCCCTTTCTCTTTTCCCCACCCCCCCCCGCAACACCATTCTCTCTTTCCTCTCCTCACACAAGCAAAAGCAAGCACAAACACTGCCGCCTCGTCCGTCAGTTCTCGTGACAGGCACATGACGATTCAGTGCCGCCCCATGTAGGCCTATGGGCACGTGAGCCTACGGATTATTACCAGGAGCATCACTAGTACATTTTATTGATGCATTTATATAGATATGTATATATGTATATATATGTATATATGAATATATGTATATATATGCATATATGTATATATATGTATATATGTATATATGTATATGTATATATATATATATATATATATTTATTTATGTGTAAAATGCATGGGTGGAAGTCGCGGTTATGGATTTTTTCTTTTTAACTGATTTCTTGGTAACGGTCTCAGTCGGGGGTTGGTGTGCCCTTTTTGTTCTTCCAAATGTCTGTATGTCTATCTGTGTGTTTGTGTGTCTGCTTGCCTGTCTTTTTGCCTGCTTGCCTTCGTGTCCTTGTGGGTGCATCTCCCTCTGTCCTTGATTTCCTCTCTCTCTCTCTCTCTCTCTCTCTCTCTCTCTCTCTCTCTCTCTCTCTCTCTCTCTCTCTCTCTCTCTCTCTCTCTCCCTCCCTCCCTCCCTCCCTCCCTCCCTCCCTCCCTCCCCCTCCCTTTCTCTGCCTCCCACCCTCTCCCTCTCTTACCCACTCGTAAGGAAATGTAAATACCGGGCAATTGGGGAGCCTGTTTACCTTAGTCCTTATTGCCAACTTTAGCTTTGTTATGTTACGTGTTTCCTTCACGGTAATAGCCTGGTTGCAGAGGAAATGTTTCTTTCTGGCCCAGTATTTGTTGTTCACGCGGTAACCTTCTGTCGTGAGACCGAGGAAGCTGCGTTCGGTGTAGCTCTCTGAAGCCGCGTTTATTGTTACTGTTTTCTCATATCCTTATGCGAATGGTGTGTTTTTTTGTGTGTGCTGTTTGTGCGTTTTCTTTTATTTGTAATTGGGTGCGTATTGGTGTATTTATAGAGGTGTGTGTGTGTGTGTGTGTGTGTGTGTGCGTGTGCGTGTGCGTGTGCGTGTGCGTGTGCATGTGCGTGTGCGTGTGCGTGTGCGTGTGCGTGTGTGTATGTGTGTGTGTGTGTGTGTGTGTGTATAGGTAGGCTATATATGTATATATATGTTTACATATACACATATGCATATACATTTGTTTATATCTCTTTCCCTCTCTCCCACCCCTTTCCTATTATCTATTCTCTCCACCCCTTCTCCCCTCTCCCTTCTTAATCTGACACTCTCTTTCTCTTTCTACTTCCCAACTTCCTTTTTCATTTTATTTCCACTTTTTTTTCTGTGTCTCCTTCCTCCCCCCTTTTCATCTTTCCGTATATCTCCCTGCTTCAGCTGGTCAAGAAAATCAACGTATTTTATATTTGCCCAGAAGCCACGCCCCCTTTCCCTAGCTATGAAATTGATTGGTTAATATACATTACTTTTGCCGTCGTCCGTTTAATCTCACTGAGCTTGAACTGAATCATACTAAGCGTTTTTCATACTTTATAATGTGATATCTGTTTATTTGTGTGGGAAGCATTTGATAAAGGAATAAAGTTAGAAGATTTCGAGGCATTATCGTTTCCGAAAGGCTGTCACGTTAAGGTTATTTACGGATATAAGGGTCGTAGATACTGCAGCCTAATGCTCTATCTCTGTTTCTGTAGCCGAGAGAAATGAACAGAGACAAACGAGAACAGACATAGAACGCAATTAATATTACGATTTACACTCCCGTATCACTAGGTACTTGATACACCATGAATAAGCTGTACACAGGGGGGGAGGTAAACTGGTGAGGAGAACAGCCAACGCCAGAGATCTCGACCACGTATAAGAAAGCGTTGAATAATCGTGTCTTTAATCATAGCACACTCGGCCATGACGCGGGGTCGCCGTCACTCGCCTGGTCGGAAATGCGGGTTCTTTTCATCCATTCGATTTATTCAGTCAACAGAAATGTGCACTAATAATTCATATATATAATTCAAAACAAATCTTGAAATTCAACGACGAACACAAACACAAACAGTCATTTTTTAAAATCAAAACTGATAGCCATGAGTATATCCCAAACCTATTCACAGACACTGAGTATATGGTATAGTCATATATATATATATATATATATATATATATATATAATACATACACACATATACATAAAGTGTATTTATACTATCCTGGCTGCCTTATACAACCTGTAGTTTACTGTGTCTCATATTCAATATTTCTTATCATTTGGCTATAAGTTTTGCTATAAAACAAGAGAATTGATGTATAGGTTGTGTCCCGAAGTGGTATTACCCTAGCCTTGTAATACTGTTATTATTTTCAAAACAATTCCCTCTGTCATCTTGTTAGTTCTTCTACGTTAACCTCTCTGCATTCCTCGTGATTCTTGCTCTTGAATAGTCCTGGATCAATATGTCTTTTTTTTTTCTGTCATTTAACTGTTTACCGCCGTGTCCGTGGCCGCAAAACTTTTACCTCCATATTGACTATCTTTCATCTGCACGACATCGCTCGTCCTTTATCCTTTTGAGCTGTTGATTGCATTTATACCGACAGCTGTCTTTTCGTTTTCTCTCGGTTCTCCTGTTCTGTGGTGATTTTTCTGTCCGTAAGCTAGTTCCTTTGCCAACTATTCCAAATACTGGGTCGCGGTAACTCCAAATGGCATTATTGTTAGATGACTGTCACCACCAGGCTATCAATATACTGCTATTTGTTGTATACTGTTGTATCTATCCTGTCTGCTTTCTTTCCGATTACTAACCCCCGTGTAACTGCTTACCGCTAGCAGGGAAGACAGGTTGGGAGATCTTAACACGAAAGCTAAGTATCTGCTGCTCGTTAGAGACGAAACAACATGGAAAACCAATTTTACCTGCTCATTAAGGGGGGGAGGGGAGGGTACTGCATAGCGGCCTAATTACGTGCCTAACATGAGGGACGCACAACATGGCCAGACAATTTCATGCTAATTCTAGCCTGGGTGAACTTCCTGTGTCTGTATCTTGTCTGTTTATCCATGTATCTGTCGTTTTTGTTGATTATTTGTATATTCGGCTATTTTTTCTATGTATCGTACTATTCGCCATATATCTATATGCCTAGCTATCTATCTATCTGTGTCTATCAATCTATATATCTGTCTACGTATCTATCAGCCTATCTAGAGAGAGAAAGAGAAAGAGAAAAATAATTGAAAAAACGATAAAGAGAGTAAAGAAGGAGAGATAAGAAAAAAAGGAAAATGTAGACAAATTACATAGGCAGGAGGAGCATAGGCCTATATATTACGTAACGCAAAATAAATGTATTTGTGTTTCGTCAATTAATTTATGATTCAAATTGGCGTTTCTTTTCTCTTTCGTAATCTGCAAAGACTTAACGCATTCGAAACGGTCGATTTTTTTCTATTATTCATTCTGGTATTCCGCTTTTTTTTCATTTTTTTATTATTCTTTATTGCACTTAATTTTTTTTTGGTGCTTCTATTTCGTATTTTCATATCCTAATATATCGTTTTATCTCCAATCTTCTATTTCGTATTTTTTTTATTTTTTTTCTTCAAATTTCATGATTTTTTTTTCATTCAACTCTTTTTTTTATTTTCCTTATTTTCGATCGTTTGTATTAGGGATTTTATTTCTCGGTTGTTTACTCTTCCTCTTCCTTCGCCGTCCCAGCCAGGTCGTGTTTGCTGTGTCTCAGATTGAGTTTTCTTATTTTATGGTTAAAGGAGACGGAGCTGAACGTGTTTAATAGAGAGGGAATTTTTTGTTTTTGTTTTTTTTATGGTTTTTAAAAATCTGGTTGGGTTTGGTTGGGTAAGAAATCTGTGTTGTTTATGTGGGTTTGTTTGGTTGTATGGAAAATACAAGCGCGTACGCACGCACAGACTCAAACACACACACACACACACACACACACACACACACACACACACACACACACACACACACACACACACACACACACACACACACACACACACGCACGCACTCAAAAACAACCAAACAAACACATACACACCCTCCAAAGACAACAACAACAAGACAAGAAAAAGAAATCCCCTCACGACCTCACTGTTAAAAGACTTGAACAGAAGATAACCGGTCGATGAACACAAGAACAATGGCCTTTAACCGGGATTATTTTGGGGATCAGGGAAGGGATTAGCGAAGAGCCGACAGCTTATGGGTAAACATGACGCCTTTACGCCTGATAGATTAGGTAGATAGATAGATGGGGCGTGGGAAGAGGGCGGTGGGGGAAGGGCGGTGGGGGGATGGGGAAGGGCGGTGCGGGGTGGGGGCGTAGGATGAGTGGGCGGAGGGGTAGATGGGGGGGGGGGAGGGTGCCAGGGGGTGAGTTTTATTTGTTTGTTTGATTATTTTGTTGATTTGTTCATATGTAATTGTAGGTGTTTATATTGCTTTTGTCTTTTTCTCTGTCTTTGTCTCTGTCCGACTGTCTTTCTGTCTGCCGCTCTCTGTGTCTCTCACACAAGCAAACACACACACACACACACACACACACACACACACACACACACACACACACACACACACACACACACACACACACACACACACACACCCTTTCCTCTCTATTATCTCTTCTTCCTCCCTTTCCCATCCCCTCTTCCGCCTCTCCCCCTTCCCCCCTCTTTGGAAAGCAGAAACACGCGCTAAAAACGAGCCATTTATACCTCTGCTGAATTCGTGTTCCGTTCTCAGCAGAACACGAACACGAAGCCCCACAGCAAGCTACGACTCACGAGCGGAAGACTTTGAGACCTGGGTGTGAGGACGACCCCGTGGGGAGGGAGGGGGTCGTGCGAGGGGTGGGGGGTGGGGTGGGGGTGGGGGGTGAGGTGGGGACCAAGGAAAGTCAGTGGATGACGGCAGGGAGGAAGCAAGAAGTGGATAAAGTGGCAAAAATAATGGAATTTATGTGTATATATGTATAAATATATGTATGTATGTGTGTATGTATATATATAGAAAGACACACACACATCCATCCATCCATCCATCCATGCATCCATCCATCCATCCATCCATCCATCCATCCATCCATCCATCCATCCATCCATCCATCCATCCATCCATCCATCCATCCATCCATCCATCCATCCATCCATCCATACATACATACATGTGCGCATAATGCACTTTGTTACGTAACACCGCACCTAAGCAGGAGTTTACATTAACGCCCACGAAGTGTATGTCAGTCAAGCACGTTGCGTGTGACGTGTGGCTGCCATGACGTCACTCGAGGAATCAAGCTGGATGGCAAATTATTATTGTTGTGTATTTTTTGGGTAAATTGCCTTACGTGGGTAATTATTTTAGAGTCTGTTTATATTCATTGTTTTATGTTTTCCATTGTTGTTATTGTAGCAATCTATTATTTTCCGTTGAAGTGGAAATCAGGAGAACGGTTTATTGTTTGTTTCATAATAGTTTATGTATGAAGTTTGAAATGTTTGCATTCAGAATGACGTTTTTCAGATACAGGAATTCATAATTAGTAATAGGGTTATTATTCCTATTTATCGCGTTATCCACTAGCTATCTGTCTACCTACCTATCTATCATGACCTCCTTTCGTTGGTTGATAGCGATAAGGATATGTTGATGATAAAGAGGCTTTGATAATGCATATGATTATGGTGATGATGATGATAATGATAAGTTAATGAGATCGGTAATGATACTGATAATTATAATAATGATAAAGACAGTATTGATAACTATATAATGAATAGTAACATTGGTAGTATTGACAATTATAGTCATAATGATAATGATGATGATAATATATTAAAAATATTAAGTGATGATAACAATAATGATAATAATAACAGTGATAGTCGTAATGATGATGATGGCAATAATTAAAGAATTGATTTATGCAATTACAATGATAATACCAATAGCAATGAACATCAGAACTACGATGCTAACAGACAAAGAAAATAACAATGATAACGCAAAAAGAAACAGCAAATAATTGCAACAAACGCAACAACTACAAGTCGCAGGTAGTATTTGTAGCAACCTGTACATGATTTACAAAGTGTAACGTGCATTATACTAATCTCTTTCACATGACGTTGCAATCTTACACGGGGTGGCGAGTGCTCGGTGCCATTAAATGGAGCTCGCTGTGCGGTTGCAAGGGAGGCAACGGTGCTGTGTTGCATGTGGGTAGTCATTGCTGTGGTTGTTGTTATTGGTATTGGTATTATTGTCATTATTATTGATATTACTATTATTGTTATTATTGTTATTGTTATTATTATTATTATTATTATTATTATTAGTAGTAGTAGTAGTAGTAATATTGTTTTTTTGTTGTGATAGTTATCATTATTATTTTTCTCCTCTTTCTTTGCCTTTTCTCTCTTCTCCCTCTCATTCTCCTTCACCTTCTCTCCTTCGCCTTATCCCGCTCTTGTCCTTGCCCCTTGTCCTCCTTCTCCCTTCTCCCCCTATACCTCCTTCTCTAACACCACTGCCATCACCTTTTCCTCACCTTCTTCCTTTCCTTCATCTCCTTCATCCTCCCTCTTCCTCCTCCTTCTCTTCCATCCCTTCCCCCTCCTCTTTCCACTCCCTTTCTCGCTCCTCCTCTCCCTCCACCTCCTCTTCCCTTTCCTCCCAATCTTCCTTTTCCTCCTCCTCGCTCTCCTCCTCCCTCTCCGCCACTTCCACCTCATCCTCCCCCCCTCCCCCCCATGACACTAACCGACACGCCCAAAATCACCTCGCTTCGAACCTTTGATTGCCATAATTTCAGGCAAGATAATCAATGAAATTAAAATATCAAGTGGCTTATAAAAATAATTTGGTCGGTTTAATCCGATGAAGGGCGCTCATGACGAAAATTGGTATGGCATTCAATTTTCCTCTCGTCTGGGCCCCTCTTCCCTGGCAGAAGAAGCTGGTGTTATCTTTGCTATCGTGTTATTATCTTTGTTATCGTTGATAAGGTGTGTGGTGATGTGCTAGTCAGTGCGTGTTTGGATTTAAATCGTTTGTGTTTATTGCCCAATCTGTTACACACGTGCGCACGTAGGCACGAATACACACACACGCGCATACGTACACACGCGTATACGTACACGGACACGCGCACGCACACTCACGCATATACACGCATACACACGCAGTGAAGCCAACAGACCCACAAATACCAAAAAAAAAAATGGTTTATATCTGTACTATTGTACTTTTTTTTTTTCTCATTATACATGTATTTTGTTTACATCTTCGGTGCTTTATCATCTTGTTTATCAGTCTGTTTATTCATCAATTTTATTTTACACGATGTAGTACGAGATGCAATCTAGGTGATGCTTTTTTACCGCATATTTATCGCGTGGAAGATGAATTGGTGGCTGGAATTAACGATGTTCACTTGATTGATGAACACGATATTACCAGGCTCCCACCTCCCACCTCCCCCCCCTCCCCGTCCCCATCCTACTCCCCCTGCCTCTGCTTTTCTCTCTCTCTCTCTCCCTCTTCCTCTCCCTCTTCCTCTTCCTCTCCCTCCCACCTTCCCTCTCTCTCTCTCCCTCTTCCTCTTCCTCTTCCTCTCCCTCCCACCTTCCCTCTCTCTCTCTCCCTCTTCCTCTTCCTCTTCCTCTCCTCCCTCTCCCTCCCACCTTCCCTCTCCCTCCCCCCGGTCTTCCCATCTTCCTTATCTTTGCTCCATCTCTCTTCCTCCCTCCTTCGTTTGAAATTTTTGTTCTAACTTCTCCCTCGGTCCTTCTCTTCCTCTTCCTCACTATTCTTAATTCTCATTCTCTCTCCTTCTCTCTCTCTCCATTTCTCTCTCTCTCTCTCTCTCTCTCTCTCTCTCTCTCTCTCTCTCTCTCTCTCTCTCTCTATCTCTCTCTTTCTCTCTCTCTCCATTCTCTCTCTCTCTCTCTCTCTCTCTCTCTCTCTCTCTCTCTCTCTCTCTCTCTCTCTCTCTCTCTCTCTCTCTCTCTCTCTCTCTCTCTCTCTCTCTCTCTCTCCTCTCCCTCTCCCTCTCTCTCTCTCTCCCTCTCTCTCCCTCCCTCCCTCCCTCCCTCTCCCTTTCCCCCTTTCCATCTTCCTCTTCCTCTCCCGTCCCTCCTTCCCGCCTTCTTTCCTTCCTTATATTTCCCTCTCTCTCTCCATCCATCTCTCCTCCCTCCATCCTTCCTTTCCTCCCTCGCTCATTCCCACCTTCTCCCACTCTCCATCCATCTTCATCCCTCCCTCCCTCCCTCCCTTCCTCCCTCCCTCTCTCCTTCCTTCCATCCATCTCCCTCCCTCCCTCACACTTTCCCTCCTCTCACTTGTCTAATGACTGTAATAATGATAATGACGATAATACCCACGATTATTAATGATAACAATAACGCTAATAATGCTGATACCAAAAAAAGGTTGGAGATAAATAAATTTGCATATAATTACATGTCGGCGAGTGGAAAGTGGGCGAAGTTATGAGTAACTGTGTCTTTCTATTTCCACTCTGACGCCGTCTTTATGTCTTTTGAGAACTAGTTTGGTTTTGCGCGACCGTAATAGGTGGGTTTTGGTGTACTGTTAATGTTAGGGTTATGTCGTGCCGTTGTTGTAGGATCTTGTCGTGTTGTTGTTACTGGGTTTTGGCGTGCCGTAGGCGTCGGATTTTGTGGTGCCTTTGTTGTGGGATTTTGTGGTGCCGTAGTTGTAGGATTTTGTGGTGCTATTGTTGTGGGATTTTGCCGTACCGTTAAGGATTTTGTCGTGCCGTTGTTGTAGCATTTTGTGGTGTAGGATTTTGTGGTGCCTTCGTTGTAGAGTTTTGCCGTGCCGTTGTGGGATTTTGTCGTGCCGTTGTTGTAGGATTTTGTGGTGTAGGATTTTGTGGTGCCTTCGTTGTAGGATTTTGCCGTGCCGTTGTTGTAGGATTTTGTCGTGCCGTTGTTGTAGGATTTTGTCGTGCCGTTGTTGTAGGATTTTGCCGTGCAGTTGTGGGATTTTGTCGTGCCGTTGTTGTAGGAGTTTGTCGTGCCGCTGTAGGATTTTGTCGTGCCGTTGTTGTAGGATTTTGCAGTGTCGTTGTTTATGCTGTACCGTAGCTTAAGGAGTTTGTCATACCGAAACTTTAGATGTCTACCGTACCATGTTGTTTAAGGTTTTGTCCTTAGTGACTTTTCACGATTTTCTCCGATTTTAGCCGTACCGTAGCTACAGGATTTCGCCGTGCCGTGTGTTTTCTTGTAGCTTCAGAATTTTACCGTACCGTAGTTTTCTTTTCCTGCTTTTGGCCGTACCGTAGTTTTCTTTTCTCCTGCTTTTGGCCGTACCGTAGTTTTCTTTTCTCCTGCTTTTGGCCGTACCGTAGTTTTCTTTTCTCCTGCATTTGGCCGTACCGTAGTTTTCTTTTCTCCTGCATTTGGCCGTACCGTAGTTTTCTTTTCTCCTGCTTTTGGCCGTACCGTAGTTTTCTTTTCCTGCTTTTGGCCGTACCGTAGTTTTCTTTTCTCCTGCTTTTGGCCGTACCGTAGTTTTCTTTTCCTGCTTTTGGCCGTACCGTAGTTTTCTTTTCTCCTGCTTTTGGCCGTACCGTAGTTTAACGATTTATGGCACGATTTCCACGTTGGCGTTGCCGTATTACCTGGTTATGGCATCCGTGTCGGGGTAATTGGGAAGCTGTAACGGTGACAGATATGAGAGGGAGAGGGGAGGGGGAGGTGAGGGAGGGGAGGGAGAGGGGGAAGGAGAGGGGGAATGGGAGTGGGAGTGGGAGAGGGAGTGGGAGAGGGAGAGGGTGTGGTAATGGAGGGAAGGGGAGGGAAGGGGAGGGAAGGGGAGGGGGTGTGGGATGGGGGATAGGGAGAAGGAGGGGGAAGGGGAAGGAGAGGGAGAGGGAGAGGGAGAGGGAGTGGTAATGGAGGGGGAGAGAAGGGGAGTGGGATGTTGGATGGGGGATAGGGAAAAGGAGGGGGAAGGGGAGGGAAGGGCAATGGGTGGGAAAGGATGAGGGCACGAGGGACAGTGGAAGGTGCCCTGGGAGAGGGATAGGGAAACGGATAAAGATAAGGAAAAAGGATGGGAGGGGTGGGAATGAAGAACGAAAGGCAGACAGACAGACTGTGAGTGAATGAGTCAGCCAGTCAGTTAATCAGTCAATCAATCAGCCAGTTAGTCCGTTAATCAGCCAGCCAGCCTGCCAGCCAGCCAGCCAGCCAGCCAGCCAGCCAGCCAGCCAGCCAGCCAGCCAGCCAGCCAGCCAGCCAGCCAGCCAGCCAGCCAGCCAGCCAGCCAGCCAGCCAGCCAGCCAGCCAGCCAGCCAGCCAGCTAGTCATCCAAACAGTCAAACAGACTTAGGAAGATTTTTTAAACCTTTTGTTGTAAAGTATGTTGCATAATAATTGTCATGAAAACGCTGATGTCACGAGATTAATCTCCTTCATGGGTCACGCCGTAAACAACCAATGTGCACAAAAGAAGTGGGTCGGTCATATGTGCGCTTGCCTCCGTCCAACACACACGCACATGCAGACGCACACGCATACGCACACGCACACGCACACGCACACGCACACGCACACGCACACGCACACGCACACGCACACGCACACGCACACGCACACACTCACACACGCAGTGGTAAACCCAGACGTAGATGAAGACATAGACGCACTCACACACGCACACGCTCAAACACACGCTACGCTATATCTTACACATCAATCTACATTTACTTTTAGCTTATATTACTTATATCACTTGTACTATTCTTACTGCTACACTTACAACATCCGTGTGCATTTACTTTGGTACTTATATTTACTTACACGACCGTATACTTAGCCTTTCTTTCCTGACTCTTACAGGTACTTGGACACTTACGCTACTTATAAGCTTGTATTTACCCCCTACCTTATACCTTATACAAGGTAGGGGGTAAGGAGAAGGAGGTAGGGCTTAGAGTAGAGAGATAGGTAGGGAGTTAGGTAAGAAGCAGAGGGGATAAATATTGTATTGTGTGTGTGTGTGTGTGTGTGCGTGTACGTGCGTGCGTGTAAGTGTGAGTGCGCACGTACGTAAGGTGGGCGACGCATCTCAAGAAAGGCGACGATGAGGAGATACCTCTTTCTTCCCCCCCACCCCCTCCCTCTCCCTTCCCCCTCTACCTATCCTTCTCCTCCGTCTCCATCCCCCAACCTCTGCCCCATCCTCTCTCCCTCTTCTTCTCCCCCCCTCCCCCTCCCCCCCTATGCTCTGAATGTTGGAGAATGATGTATCTCTGGCCGGGGCGTCAGTATTGGCAGCCACGATGTATACCCGCGTCGCGTTGAATATATTTCGCAGCCGCCGTCCTCCTCGCCCTAGGGAAGGGGGTGGGGGTAGGGTTGAGGGGGAGGGGGTAGAGTAGCGTTCATGGGGGATGAGGGGGAGGGGGAGGAGTACTAGGGGAGGGGAGGAAAGAGGGGGTAGAGAAGCATTCATGGGGAAAGGGGGCGGTGAGTAGCGGGGGGGGGGGGTAGGGGGGTAACAGGGAGGGCGGGGAATACCGAGGAGGGGGGGGGGGGCAGGGAGTAGCCGGAAGGGCGGGGAGTGGGAGTGGCGAAGAGCAGGCGGGGATATGATAGACAGCAAGACAGGCAAGCATATATACAAGCATATTTTGTGTAGAGCGTTGTTTCCCAGCCATTTTATCAACGCTGTTATTTATTTCTTTATTTTTTTAGTCGTCCATATACACAGGGAATATACTTGTTAGAGCAACGGACTGAAAGGTAAAAGGCCATGTAGATATGAAATTATTATGGAGAATGATACAGACAGAGAGAAGAAGAGGGAGAGA
>NC_061853.1:24710688-24715688 GCF_019202785.1 Penaeus chinensis
TTATTATTATTATTATTATTATTATTTATTAGCATACTGATGATGATAATTATTGTTGTTATTAATGATTATTATTATTATTATTTTCCTTATTATTTTTATTATTAATGTTTAATATTATTACAATTATTATTGTTATCATTATTGTTAGGATTATTATTTTAGATCTAAAACATGTAATGGTGTTTTTGACAAAGGCGCTGATAATGGTGATGACGGCGATGGAAAATGCCTAATGGTGCTGGTGATATTAGCGTCGAGGAAATTATGGTACAAATATTTATCAGTCCCCAAAAAGATCATAAAAAAAGTGATGGTAATGTCAGTAATAACGCTTAGGTTATGTTAGCGATAACCGCCATCCAGGTCATTAATCCTCGGTCGCATCACTCTAAAAAAAAAAAAAAAAAAAGTCCGACTGACACATCAATCGGCTGAACTTTCAATGAATTTTAAAAACTCGGTATTTATCGTGTAGACTCAGCGCCCGTCACCCTTTCCTCACCCTCCCCCCCCCACCTCCTCTTCCGTTTGTCTCCTGTCCTCCGTTTGCCTCGCCTCCCCTTCCTCTCCCCTATTTACTATCTCTATTCTCCCTTCCCCTTCCCTCTCCTTATTTTTTAAATTCTCTTCCCCAGTTTACCTCATTTTTCCTCCCCCACACTCTCTCGCGTTTGCCTCCTCTGCCCTCCCTTCCCTCTTCCCTTGTTTACCTCCCCTCTCTCTTCTCTTCCCCCGTTTACCTCCCCTCCCTTCCCTCTTTTCCCTCTTCCCTCGTTTACCTCCCCTCCCTTCCCTCTTTCCCCTCTTCCCTCGATTACCTCCCCTCCCTTCCCCTCTCCCCCCGTTTACCTCCCCTCCCTTCCCTCTTTCCCCTCTTCCCTCGTTTACCTCCCCTCCTTTTCCTCTTTCCCCTCTTCCCTCGTTTACCTCCCCTCCCTTTCCTCTTCCCCCGTTTACATCCCCTCCCTTCCGCTCTCCCTACCTCCTGCCCGTTCGGCTCCCTTCCTCTCCCCTCCCCTCCCGGTTGCCTCCCCCCCCCCTTTTCCCCCGTTCCCCTCCCCTCTCCTCTCCTCCTCTCCCGTTTGCCTCCCCCTCCCCCCCCTCCCTCCTGCGTCGAACGTGTTGTGTGATCGAACAATCGCATAATGTTTTCTGCCCCATTCATTACTTGGTTTTATTCCTCTCCCGTGATGTATATTTGCATATGTCGGGGAGGAGGTGGAGGTGGAGATGGGGGTAGGGGTGGAGTGGAGTGGAGGAGAGGGGAGGGGCGGGGAGGGGAGGGGAGAGGAGGAGGAGGAGGAGGAGGTAGAGGTAGAGGTGGAGGTGGAGGAGAGCGGAGGGGCGGGGAGGGGAGGGGAGAGGAAGTGGAGGTGGAGGTAGAGGTCGAGGTGGAGGTTGAGGTGTGGGTAGGGGTGGAGTGGAGGAGAGGGGAGGGGCGGGGAAGGGAGTGGAAGGGAGGGGAGAGGAGGTGGAGGTGGAGGTAGAGGTAGAGGTAGAGGTGGAGGTGGAGGAGAGGGGCGGGGAGGGGAGGGGAGGGGAGAGGAGAGGAGAGGAGGTAGAGGTAGATGTAGATGTAGAGGTAGAGGTAGAGGTGGAGGTGGAGTTGGAGGTGGAGATGGAGTTAGAGATAAAGATGGAGGAGGAGGAGGAGGAGGAGGAGGAGGAGGAGGAGGAGGAGGAGGAGGAGGAGGAGGAGGAGGAGGAGGAGGAGGAGGAGGAGGAGGAGGAGGAGGAGGAAGAGGAGGAGGAGGAGGTGTAGAAGAGGAGGAAGGGGAGGGGATTAATTGAAAAAAAAAAAGAGGGTGAGATATGAAAGACGAACTTGACAAACAAACAAACGGGATATTGGTGAAGCAGAACCTGTATTTACGATTACTGTGTCTATCGTCCCGGTGATATTGTTAATAAAGGCTAATATTTTGCCGCCGTGCCATCGGTAAACATGTCATTGCGACGGTAATATTAATTCATAGGGAGTAATATATTCCGAATTTTCAATTAGGGGAGAGATTAGCTAGGAATTTATGTGTTTTTCGCACGATATACCAAACGCTGTAAAGTAATATGTGATGTACAGTTGGCGGCGAGTGAACACGGCTGTACTGTACTGACAGACGCGTGCATTCGGCCGAGCCTATTTGTGCGTACATTTCCAGTTACCGCAAATACATATCAATGCTCAGAAGGGTATTTTAATGACAACGTTTAAAAAGACATCAATTCGAAATCAATGTATCCATGATGTTTTTTTTTTTTTTTAAGTAATTGTAAATTATCAAAAGTTTGTAAGGAAATGGGCGTCATGTCTTGCCTTTTTTTTTCTTTTTTTTTTTTCTTTTCTTCAAATGTCATTATTTGTTTTCGTTTTTTTGTATCTTCAATATCGCGGTCTTTTGTCGTGAACTTCTGTTACGTCTTTGCTTTTTGTCGTCATTAGCATTGTTATTGTGGTTATTATCGTTAGCATTATTATTATTATTATGATTATGATTATGATTATGATTATGATTATGATTATGATTATCGTCATCCTTATCATTATCATTATTATGATTGTTCACACATTATCATTATCATCCTAATCATCACTATCGTCATTAACATTATTATCATAGTTCGTTGTTATTACTACTGCTATCATCATTATTATTATTATTATTAATAAATCTCTTGTGTATTTTTATGACGTATAGTGAGAAGAAAAGAAAGTGCAAAAATAGAATTTGCGGCTCATTTGCTTATACATTTTTTTTTTTTTTTGTCCTTGTGAACAAGGCTGATGTCAAAGAGGACTGAATACCCTAAGTAGTGTTTGATGCTTTGTCTCTCTCTCAAAGAAAACGGAATCCGGCGAACGACCTTCCGTTTTCTGCAAGGGGAACGCCCCCCCACCCCCACCCCCCAAAGCGAGAGAGAGAGAAATTAAAAAAGAATTGACCCGAAATTATAAGAGAAAGGAATTCGCTGTGCAGAAAGTGTAGGTGTGTTTTGGCAAGGCGAAAATGATGCCTTGAAATTCGGAATGAGTTTATTTGGTATTTAAGTACATAGGGAAGAGTGAGGATTTTTATATATAATGTATAGGGTAGATATGTATATTTATCCATGGATGATGGAGATTAAAGGGAAAAAAAAAAGTAAATGAGAGACACGAAAGAAAACGAAGAAAGAAGTTGTGGAAAAAGTAGATTAGTGAGACGAGAGAGAAAGGAACAGATCTAAAACAACAACAACAACAACAATTCTTACAGGAAAAAAGGAAAAAAAGGACAAAAGTCAAAAGAATAAGTAAAAAGAGATGATGGCTACTTGCCTGCCCTCCCTCCCTCCCTCCCTCCCTCCCTCCCTCCCTCCCTCCCTCCCTCCCTCCCTCCCCTCCTCCCTCCCACCCACCCACCCACCCACCCACCCACCCTCCCTCACACCGTCCATCTATCTCACCCCCCTCCCCTCACTCCTTCCTCTCTCCTCCTCTCCCCCCTTCCCTTCCCTTCCCCCCCCACCCCATCCCCTCCTCCACGATCTGGCCTTTGTCTCAGCGCCCTGTGAGTGGCGGGCCTTTGTCCTCGTCGCCGCTGCCGTGTCTGCTCCGCCGTCTTCTCTCCCCCGTTTAGTTCCGACGCAAACAAACTGTCGCGCGCACCCACTGCCGAGGCTGTACTCTTTCACTGCCCAAATGCCTGGAGGATTCTATATTGCTAAGGGGGGGAGGGGAGGGAAGGGAGGATGGGTGGGGCGGAGGGGGAGAAGGAGGAGGGGAGGGATGGGTGGGTGGGTGGAGGGGAGGGATGGGTGGGGAGGAGGGAGGGAGGGGAGGGAGGGAAAGTGATGGCTTGGGTGGTAGGGGAGGAAGGAAGGGAGGGGATGGCAAAGGGGAGGGGTGAATGGAGGGTGGGGGGAGGGGACCGTGGGAGCCGGGAGGGAAGAGGGGGAGAGGGAGGGGAGGTGGGTTGGGGGGAGAAAGGGTTGCGCCATGGAAAAGAGTCGGGAAAGAATCATTTTTTTGTGCTCCTTTGTTGTTTTCGTGTCTTAGAGGAAGTATATATTTGCATTGTCCTTTAACTGCAAGTAATTAACATAGACACTAGAAACAAAAGGTTTACTCTTGCAACAGAGAGAATAATGATTAAAATCAAATGTTACAGAAACAGAAGGGCTAGTCTCTCTCCAGAAAAAAACAATTAAAATAATTTATTACAGATTGCAAGTATCTCTTCTAGTGGTCTATAGGCCTACCTGAGTCAGTGCCTGCATCATTTTCAACGTCATGTAACCACAAAGCCTAAAGGTCATGCACCGTAATGTGACCCTGTCATGCGCTTCTGCATATTCGCTCACCTAAGGAGGGTGTCGGAGGGAATAAGAGGGTGTAGAGAGGGCAAGAGGGTGCCGGAGGGAATAGAGAGGGTGTAGGAGGGAATAGGAAGGGAGTAGGGATAGGAGGAGGGTGTAGGAAGGGAATAACAAGGTGTAGAAAGTGTCGGGGAATTGAGAGGGGGTGGGGGGAGAGGGGGGTGTAGGAGGGAAGGGGAGGGTGGAGGGAAGGCAGGGGGGGGCAGGAGGGTATAAGAAGAGGATGGCGGTGAGGAGGACGGGGATAGATGGTGGTAGTGGGGGGGGGGGGGGCGTTTCATAATCCGCGTTAGCGGACGTTTTTTGGGCCCGTTTGATTTAGGCCCTAATGGTAGGTTGAGGGGGGAACCCTAACGCGTGGATCCCTCCCCTCCCTCCCTCCCCCTCTCCCTTCCCCCTCCCTCATCTCTCTCTCCCTCCCTTCCTTCTCTTCCCCCCCTCCCTTCTCCATCTCCCTCTCCCTTCCTTTCTCTCCTCTCCCTTCCCTCTCCCTTTTCCTCTCCCTCTCCCCTCTTCTCCTTCTCTCTTCTCTCTCTCTCTTCTCTCTCTCTCTCTCTCTCTCTCTCTCTCCTCTCTCCTCTTTTCTCTCTCTCTCATTCTCTCTCTCTCTCTTTTCTTTAATCTTCTATTATCATCTTCAT
>NC_061853.1:24720688-24724207 GCF_019202785.1 Penaeus chinensis
TTCTTCATTCCTTCTATCCTTACTTTTTCCTCCCCCTTCTCTTTATTCCTGCTAGTTCCTTCCCCTCACGTCACCTTATCCCCCTATCTTCCCCTCTCAAATTCACCTTACCTTTCTTCTTACCCTCCCCCTCCCTCCCCCTTCCCCTCACTTTACCTTTCCCCTCTCCCTCTCCCTTCTCCTCACGTCACCTCACATATACCCTTCCCTCTCCCTTCCACTTCCTCTCACTTTCCCTCTCCATTCCCCTTCCTCTCACTTTCCCTCTCCCTTCCCCTTCACCTTACCATTCCCTCTCCCTTTCTCTCCCCTCCTTATTCCACTCCCCTCACCTCAGCTCTCAATCCACCCCCCCTCCCTTCCTCCTCTTCCCCTCCCAACGTATCCTTATCTGCCTGTCTCTGTACCTCCCTAGAGACCCAATTACTTCCGAGAAATGCTGGTGTAGAGAAAGAAGGAATAGGAGAGGAGAGGAGAGGACGGGGAAGAGGGGAAAATAGGATGGGTGAGTAATAACGAACCAAAGAGGGGAAGGAAAAGAGACGAGGGAAGAATTGAAGACCAGAGGTAAGCCCAAATACGGTCGAGTGGTGCTTAACAGGGGTCTTCACTTACGTAATAATGAAGGGGAGCTTTACGAATTAGGCTAAATTGGGTTAGCTTTATGCGAAGAAGTGAAGTTAAGAAGGGAAGTAGAAGAGAGAGAGAGAGAGAGAGAGAGAGAGAGAGAGAGAGAGAGAGAGAGAGAGAGAGAGAGAGAGAGAGAGAGAGAGAGAGAGAGAGAGAGCGGCAAGGAGATAAAAGAATTGGGATATACACTAATATGATATTTCTTTACGAGAAAATTAGTTATGGTATACTTGGTATATGTACACACATACATACACACACACACGCAAACACACACACGCAAACACACACGCAAACACACACACGCAAACACACACACGCAAAAACACACACACACGCAAACACACACACGCAAAAAAACACACACACACACTCACTCACACACACACACACACACACACACACACACACACACACACACACACACACACACACACACACACACACACACACACACACACACTACGCATCTCTCTCTCTCTCTCCTTGTATATATATGTACACACACACACACACACACACACACACACTCACACACACACACACACACACACACACACACACACACACACACACACACATACACATATACACATATACACATATACACATATACACATATACACATATACATATACATATACATATACATATACATGTATATATATATATATATATATATATATATATTTATATATATATGTATATATATGTATATATATATATATATATATATATATATATATATATATATATATACACATACACACACACACACACACATATATACATACATACATACATACATACATACATACATACATACATACATACATACATACATACATATATATATATATATATATATATATATATATATGTATATATATATGTATATATATATATATATATATATATATATATATATATATATGTATATATACACACACACACACACACTCACACACACACACATATAACATAATATACGAATAAAAGTTGTTGCAGTGTTTTTTCTGCTGCAAAGCTGATTCCTCGTCCAGTGCATCATTGAGACGTTAAGTTGCAATTCTGTTATTACTTTAACACACGCAGAAGCACGAAACTGTGAAAAGCGAAAGGAAGCATCAATATGACCCTTTCTCCGTCTGACCTTTGACCTCTGGGTTGTGTTACTGCTAATAGTAATTATCTCCCGCTCTCTCTCCTGCAGCCTCCCTCCTCGCGGTGATGTCTTCGGTTGGGTTAGGGGAAGGAGGTTGAAAAAGGAGAGTATAAAAGCCTATGGTGTATATATATACATTCATACATACATATATATATATATATATATATATATATATATATATATAAAGGGAGAAAAGAGAAGGAAATGGAAGAGGTAGAGGAGGATAATTTTTTATTATGGTGAAGATGATAATGAAAATAATGAATAAAATTGATAAGGAGTGAAGGGGGAGATGAGGAAAAAGAAAATGGATTGAAGTATGTGTGCAAATAGACTTGCACACGCACACACGCGCAGACACGCACACGCACACCTACACACACACAAACACACAGACACACACACACACACACACACACACACACACACACACACACACACACACACACACACACACACACACACACACGCACACACACACACGTACGCACGCACGCACGCACTCAGCTCCAACACCAGTGTGAAACGTTCTCCTCAAAACTCCACACCAGGCCGGTCGCAGTAATGAAATACGATGTGTGGACACCGCAGATTTCTGAAGCGACCGCCCTGAGCAGCTGCAAGCGGGCATCACGGATTTCTTAGGAGGGGGGGGAGGGTCTGCTGATCAGCTGATGGCCAGGGTTACGGGCCAAGGGAACACGGACTGAATACTGAAGGGATGTGATCTTATCTGCTTGTTTTCATATTTTTCTTTTTTTTTCGACTTGGTTCATTTTTATGTTTACGTTTTTGTAATGCTATCATCGTTGAGATTTGTATAAGGGATATTTTTTGGGGGTTTCTTTTTATCATTGAATAGTAATGTGTTGTGTTTTCAGTGATTAAGTTTATTCATTTGTTTTAAGGAAATTCATGTTATGAAGATATTTAAAGAAAAAGCCTTAATACAGGCAAGCAAAACCAACACTAAATGATAATAAATAATAGCAATGATAATATAAATGAGCGAGAGCGATAATCAAAGTCGATCCTCATCTTGACCGTTTTGGGAATCATGACGTCATCTCGGGTCAAAGGTCATCGAATATTCCACGGTTGACCCAAGGAGGTCGTTTTCCTCGCCTCGACCACAACCTTCCCCATATTCTGGGCTTGAGACGTGGCATCTTACGTGCCTTGACTTTGTTACTGCATCTCGAGGTATCTTGTTATGGAACTCGTGTTAAACGTAAATTTATTATTGTTATTATTCCGGATGTTATTGCATCAGTAGTGTTGTTATTGTAATTGTAGCATTGAAGTATTGTTGTTAATTCAGATGGTATGGTTGTTTTTGCAGTTATTTTCACAATTATCATCATCATAATGTCATTATTATCTTTATTATTAGTATTTTAATCGTGAACGTTATTTTTGTAGTATTTGATATACCGCGATAATTATTGTGCTGTTAATACCCTTGCTAATACCAGTATTAATGTTGTATTTATTACTGATACAAATAATTAAAATGTACCTCGCAATTGTACCCATACTGTTTTATCTCGTGTTGTTTTCTGTCATGTTGTTTGGTTATCAATTATTCGTATATTTGTGTGTTTATTCCCACTTGCTGTTGAGCGTGCATCATGAAAATAACATTTTAACGCGAAGGAGAACACGTAAATATCGGAATATTCTTTATCCAAAAACCATTTCCTTTTCCCCTTTTTTTTTCC
>NC_061853.1:24729307-24744307 GCF_019202785.1 Penaeus chinensis
GAGTGCCGCTTCGACGCCGCCGGTCCGGAGTCGCGCCCTCCTCGTATCTGGGGCAGCGGGGAGCGGGCAGGGGCGGGGGAGGGGGGCGAAGGGAGGCAGTTGTACAAACAGCGAGATCCTACTGAAGGAGGAGGGTAGGAAAAACGGCCACAATGATGCCACTGAGGGATTCTCTGGTCGTGGTGGGGAGGGGGAGGGTGGAGAAGGGGATGGGAGAGGGGGAGGGGTTGTAAGATCGGACTCGGGGGACGTGGTTGGGGGAGAAGGGGGGGGAGGGGGAGGGGAGGGGAGTAAGATCGGACTTGGGGGGTCGTTGTGCGGGAGGGATAAGGGAGGGGGTGTTAGGGTGGGGGTGCAGGAGGGCGGAAGAGGGGGGTTTAGTGGGCGTAAAGTAGGGGTTTAGGGAGATCGGAGGGGGAGGGCGTAGGGAGGCGGGGCAGGGGGGGGGGGGGCGTAAAATGAGGTTAGGGGGGCTGGGGAGACGTAGGGGGGGCGAAGGGAGGGGGGTATGGGGGGTGCACAAGGAGGGGGGGAGATCATGAACCTTGTATTTTTTTCTTCATTGTTTTGAATAACGAAAACACAACAGAAAAACAGAATAACGAGTGAAAAAAAAATTAAAACAGAAAAACAGAATAACGAATAAAAAACCAAGAAAAACTGAATAACGAAAAAACAACAGAAAAACAGAATAACGAGTGAAAACAACAACAACAGAAAAACAGAATAACGAGTGAAAAAAAAAGAAAAACAGACAAACAGAATAACGAATGAAAAAAGCAAAAAAAACAAAACCCAGAAAAAACAGAAAAGCGAATGAAGTTCCAGAACCCAAGACCTCGTTTTAGGGCAACGTGTGTGATGCAGCCGCCAGGGGAGTAGGGTTAATGCTTACCGTGGGAATCGCTCGCAAGAAAAGTTGTTTAAAGAGACGAAAAGAGAGACAGAGAAAAATAAAAAAATAGTTCTTGGAGACGAGTCGTTTTTCGTAAGTGATAATGGTGATAAAGTTATGATAATGTAGTGAGGGGAAAAGAATGAATAAGTAGGAAAATAATGTAATAGGAAGAATAGAATGATAATGTAATAAGAGTTAAAGAAAGAAGAAATAGATACTTGTAGAGATGAAGATGAAATGTAATTTTTGTAGAAAAAGCGCATTTATTTATTCGTTTTGTCCAAAGGATAGAAAAGTACGTGGCAGATAAATATTCAAAGATGATTTAGTCGTTCGTGTCGAATAAGCGAAACACGTACATTTATCTTCTCGTTTCGCAGTAAGGACAGAAACGTACATTAAGAGAACAAAAAAAAAAAATATATATATACGGTAGAAAAATAATGAAATCCCCCCCTCCCCCTTCCTCCACACACACACAAACACACAAAACAAAGACAAAATCTACACAAGAATGACGGATGGACGAGCCGTCGGAACAGCTGGCTATTCCCTCCGCCGAGTCTCCTCCCTACCTTATCCTTCCCGCCAAAAGCTTTCTTGAAATTTTCCTCTTGGCGAAACTTTTTATTATCTGGAGGAAAGAGGACGAGCCATTCGGAGGCGTGGAAGGGAAGGAAGAGGGAGATGGAGGAAGGGAAGAGAAGGAGGAGGAGGGAGAGATGTAGAATAATTAGGAGGGGGAGGGAGGGAGGGAGGGTCAAGGTGGAGTAGGAGGAGGAGGAGAGGGTAGGGGGGAAAGGGAAATGAATGACATGAATAGAGAGAGAGACAGAGAGAGAGAGGGAAGGAGGGAGAGAGAGAGAGAGAGAAGGAGGAAGAGAGAGAGAGAGAGAGAGAGAGAGAGAGAGAGAGAGAGAGAGAGAGAGAGAGAGAGAGAGAGAGAGAGAGAGAGAGAGAGAGAGAGAGAGAGAGAGAGAGAGGGAGAGGGGGAGGGAGAGAAGAGAGAGACAGAAAAAAAAAAACAGAAGCAGAAACAGAGACAGAGAGAACACACGAAAGAGAACGCACAACATTGTCCACTTAGTGATCTTTCTCCCACGCTGCGAATTGCAATAAAAGAGCTTAGAGGTCACAGGGTATATGCAGGGAGGCAAGTCGAGGATGCCGTTCCGAATTGATATCCTTCAGCTCTTTGCCATGAGCCATTGGCGGGAAATGCGCCGGAAATGGGTATGTGGGAGGTATGTTGTGTGTGTGATGGGTATGTGGGAGGTATGTTGTGTGTGTGATGGGTATGTGGGAGGTATGTTGTGTGTGTGATGGGTATGTGGGAGATATGATGTGCTGTTGGTAGACCTTTTTATCATTAATGTTATATATGTTGGTATTTTGTTGATGTTCCAAACTATGTCATAATTTCTTCTGTCAATATTTTTTTTTTTTTTCATTATTGTCTTTGTTTTGTTTTTGTTTCCCTCGATATTTCTATATACTAATCATTAAAAAAAAAACCTGTACCGTGGGCGGGAAAATATGAAAACTACAACAACAATAGCGAGGTGATGAAAGAAAACTCGATTTACAGAGAACAGAAGAAAAAAAAAAAAAAAAAAAAAAATCGCGAGATCGAATGCCCGACTAACGAATAAACGACATTTGCACACATCGAATTCCAAAAGACTTTCGGAATAAACGCAAATGGCAAGGAAAGGGAGGAAGAAAAAAAAAAAAATAGGAACCAACAAAGCGGATGTTGACAGGCATTAGAGAATATAGATTGGATTGTAGACGACGAGACACTAATCGTGGGATGGAAGCGGACGAGAGAAAATGGGAAGAGGGAAAGGAAGAGGATATGGGAAGAGGGAAAGGAAGAGAAAATGGGAAGAGGGAAAGGAAGAGAAAATGGGAAGAGGGAAAGGGAGGGAAAATGGGAAGAGGGAAAGGAAGAGAAAATGGGAAGAGGGAAAGGGAGGGAAAATGGGAAGAGGAAAAGGAAGAGGATATGGGAAGAGGGAAAGGAAGAGAAAATGGGAAGAGGGAAAGGGAGGGAAAATGGGAAGAGGGAAAGGAAGAGAAAATGGGAAGAGGGAAAGGGAGGGAAAATGGGAAGAGGAAAAGGAAGAGGATATGGGAAGAGGGAAAGGAAGAGAAAATGGGAAGAGGGAAAGGGAGGGAAAATGGGAAGAGGGAAAGGAAGAGAAAATGGGAAGAGGGAAAGGGAGGGAAAATGGGAAGAGGAAAAGGAAGAGGATATGGGAAGAGGGAAAGGAAGAGAAAATGGGAAGAGGGAAAGGGAGGGAAAATGGGAAGAGGGAAAGGATGAGAAAATGCGAAGAATGAAAGGATGAGAGAAAGAGAGAAAATGGGAAGAGGGAAAGGAAGAGAGAAAGAGAGAGAAAATGGGAAGAGGGAAAGGAAGAGAGAAAGGGAGAGAAAATGGGAAGCGGGAGAGGGAGAGAAAATGGGAAGTTGAGGGAAAGGGAAAGAAAATTGGAAGTTGAGCAAATGGGGAGTTGAGAGAAAGCGAGAAAAATGGGAAAATGAGAGGAAGCAAATCGGAGGAAGGAATTTGAGGAAAAGATAACAGAAGAAGGAGGTGGATAAGATAAAGGGAAGTAGGACAAATCAGAAAGGAAAGAAAAGTGGAAAACTTAAAGGAAAGTGATCAGACAAAGAAAGGAAGAAGAAGGAGAAAAAGAAGGAGAAGAAGACAAAGGAGAAAAAGAAGAAGAGAAAAAGAAGGGAAAAGAAATAAAGATACAAATAAAAGGAAGACGAAATGAAAGAAATGGAAGAAAAGAGAGAGAGAAAAGCGATCCAGAAGCGAAATTCCAACGTCGCCACGCCGCCTCGCCTCGCCTCGTTCCGGCCCAAACTTCGCAAGGGTATTCCTTCGATGGCCCTTGATAACAATGGCCGATGATCGTATGCAGATGGGGAGATGAATCCCCTCCTCCTTCCTTACCCCCACCTCCTCCCCCCCTCCTTCCCCCACCTCCTCCCTCACTCCCCTACCTCCTCCCTCACTCCCCCACCTCCCCCTCCTCCCTCACCTCCTCTCCCACTCACCCCTACCCCCTCTCGGATAAGGACATGTATCCCCTCCCCTTCCCCCCCCCACTCACCCCCACTTCCCCCCCACCCCCCACCCCCCGCTGCCTGATGAGAAGATGACGGCGATTCGGAATCCGGATGGAGTTTCCCTCGCGTTAGTTTTAATGACTTGTTAACGGGAATCGAGGATGAAGGGGAGAGGGGGGGAGGGGGAAGGAGGAGGAGGGGAAAGGGGGAGGGAGGAGGGGAAAGGGGGAGGGAGGAGGGGAAAGGGGGAGGGAGGAGGGGAAAGGGGGAGGGAGGAGGGGGAAGGGGGAGGGGAAGGGGAAAGGGAGGAGGGGAAGGAGGAGGAAGAAGAAGAAGAAGAAGAATAAAAAGAAAAAGAAGAAAAAGAAGAAGGAGAAGAAGGAGAAGGATAAGAAGAAGGATAAGAAGAGAAGAAGACGAAGAAGGAGTAGTTGGGACCTGTGACAGAGGGGGGAGGGGGAGGAGTGAAGTGGCTCATACGTCTCAACTTCCGGCGGGAACTTCAGGGGGTGGATTAATCACCTCTTACCTGCCATGGAAAATTTGAAAGAAGTTGGGAGAGAAAAAATGAAGTTTGAGAAAGAGAGGCGGTTAGATTACAAATGCGAAGGCTTGTTTGATTTTAAAAGGAAGACGGATTTTTATTTCGTGGGAAGATAGAAGGCAATCTAACGCTTCAAAAGAAAACGGGAAATATTCTTCTTCCAATTTAGAAAACGGGAATCACTCTTCCAATTTAGAAAACGGGAATCCCTCTTCCAATTTAGAAAATGAGATTCATTCATGCTGACTTGCACGTAAACAAACACATTCTTGCGACCCGTGGATTACTTCCAAAAAGAAAGAGTGAATGAATGTGAGCTTTTAAAAGCAAATTATTAAAATGCCGGAAACGGAGACGGGGAAGGGGGTAGGGGAAGGTGAGAGAGAGGAGTAGGAGGGAGAGGGAGAGGGAGAGGGAGAGGGAGTGGGAGTGGGAGTCGGAGAGGGAGAGGAAGAGGGATAGGGAGAAGGAGAAGGAGAAGGAGTGGGAGAAGGAAAAGGAAGTGGGGAGGGGAAAGGCAGGAGTAGAAGGAGGCTGGAGGGAAGATAAGGGGAGAGGCAGAAGGAGGCAACAACCTTCTGAGGGAAGACGAGAGGAAGAAAGAAAAAGAAAGAGAAGGAAAAGAAGGAGAGAAAGAGAGAGAGAGAGAGAGAGAGAGAGAGAGAGAGAGAGAGAGAGAGAGAGAGAGAGAGAGCGATGAGAGTGAGAGGCCATTTGTCATAATATAATGCCCAAGGAGGGCCATGGAGAAGTTAAATGAAAATTTCCAGACCACTTTTTTCCATAAACTTAGATATACGATGATGTTAATGACCGCGGCAATTACGGCGAAGATTACCTTATAGATAATGATAATCATAGCATATTATATTGATGACAAGATAGTAATAATGATTATGAAAGTAACAACTACAACAACAACACAAACAGCGAATGACTCAAGAGACAATATCGAAACTAGTCATATCTTTCAACTCTGAAGGCAATCAAGAAAATTGTTTCCACTTTGAACCGCCGTCACATCAGGCAACGAGGAGTCTAGCTCTCACTTTATCCACCATTATCCCGGCCAATTGTGAGTCACGCAGCACATTATCCAAGAATATCCCTGCTAGTTGTGAATCACGATGCACGAGCGTCGGAAACCAGCATACGAATAGCGAGCGCCCTGTACGTGGTATTCCTTCGTTTTCTTTTTCAAGAGGGGGGGCTTTTCCATTTTTTAAGGGGTGCTTGCTTTGTTGTTGTTGTTTTTGTTGATGTTGTTTTCAAGCTTGGTCGCGGGTTGTGATGTGAAAGTTTTATTACGGGAGGGAAAATGTATGTTTTTTGTGTGCGTTTGTGTACGTGTTATGCTTGTGTGTTGGGGGATCTGTGTAAATGTGTGTTTGTGTATGTGTAAGTGTGTTTATCGATATATATGTAGAGTGTATTTGCATTTTTGTTTGCGTTAGTGTTATATATATATTCGTATATTTTCGTGCATTATTCATCGATATTTGTCTTTGCACCTTTTGTGTGTGTGTGTGTGTGTGTGTGTGTGTGTGTATCTGTGTGTGTGTGTGTGTGTGTGTGTGTGTGTGTGTGTGTGTGTGTGTGTGATTGCACATATGTCTGTGACTCGTGTATATGTAAATTTATCTGTGAGTCGCGCGTGTGTGTATTTATCTATACAAAGTGTAGGCTAGGTGCGTAAAACCACACGTCTGGAACTCCCTCCTCGTGCGTGCCAGGCGATACCTCTCCCTTTGGGTCGGTCCGCGCGGTGGTGTAACGTTGCTGCTGAACCCCGGAAATCCGTGTGAAAGAACGGGCAGGAAAACACTAGAAATTTGATCGCCTTACCATTGGTCATTTAGGGTCCTCTTCTGTCCTTATACCGCAAGACTTTCGACCTTTTCGGCATTTCAGGTGTTTAGGAGGAGATCGGGTGATTGTCATGTCTCATTTTTTCTTTTTTTTCTTTTGGGTACACGTGGATTATGTGTGTGTGTGTGTGTGTGCGTGTGCCTGTGTGGTGTAGGACGTGTATGTAGTGCAGGATGTGTGTACGTATGCAAGTATGTATGTATTTATGTACGTATGTATGTATTTGTGTATGTGTGTATGCATCTATGGTGCGCATATATGTATGTAAGTGTATGTGTGCGAATGAGGCAGGATTCGTCGACATTTAATCGTGATATATATTATGGCAGCGATTATGTTAATGGCCCTCATAATTCTGTTATCTATCTCTGCTGATGAGGCCAACGAAGTGGAGGGCTGTGTAATCTCGGAGTAGAATACGAGAGGAGAGGAGAGGAGAGGAGAGGCAAAAAGAGAGAAAGAGAGAGAGAGAGAAAAAAAAGTGAGGGGATATATAAAGGTAGATGGAGAGAGGTACATAAAAATAGATGGAGAGAGAGAGAGAGGGAGGGAGAGGGAGAGCGAGAAACATAGAGAGTGAGAACAGAGAGAGTGAGACATAGAGAGAACGAGCGAGAAAGAGCAAGAGAGACAGAGACAGAGCCAGACCGAGAGCGAGCGAGCGAGCGAGAGAGAGCGAGGTAAGGAGAAAAAAAAGAGAGACACAAATACAAAGAGAGAAGAAATTTAGAAAAAAAGAGAGAAGAGAGAGAGAGTAGAGAGGGACGCGAGCTCAGTGGCTGGCAGCAGTGTGAAGACAAGAGTGTTTTATGCAGCCTCTTCTCCGTGCCAAGATGACGGCTGTTTAAGGGAGTAACTTTACCCACTCTTGTTACGTCTTCTGGCTCTCTCGTCAGCCCTCTTCTTCTCCTCCCTCCCTTTTTCTGTTCGTTTCCGTTTCTTCGTTGCTGTAGTTCTTCTTTTTTCGTTTGTTCTTTCTTTGTTTATTTCTCCCTTTCTTTTTTCGTCGTCTTCAACTTTATTATTTTTCTTCTTCTTTGGTTTCTTTGTTTTCTTTTTCTTCTTCTTTTTCTTTTTCTTTTTGTTGTTGTTGTTGTTGTTTATCTTCTTTCTCTTCTTCTTCTTCTTCTTCTTCTTCTTCTTCTTCTTCTTCTTCCTCTTTTTCTCTCTTTTTCTTCCTCTGTTTCTCTGTTTTTCTTCTTCTTCCCCATCTTTTTTCACCGTCTTTCTCCTCCATTTCTTTTCTCCACCCCATGTTGCTTTATCTCCCCCCTCCCCCTCTCCCTCCCTCCCAGCTGACACAAATACCCACACAGAACACCGCATGCCATTCACAGCCGTCCCGACAGAATCCCCCTCAGCATATCCGTACGGTTTAAAAAAAAGAAAAGAAAAAAAAACGTGTATTTATGCGTGATTATCAGCCCTAGAGGTGACCCGCCCCCGCCGTTTGAGTCGTCCCCCCCCCCCTGCCTCTTACTTACGCCCATTGTCGTCAAGGGAAGATTGTGTGGGCGTGAGAGGTCTTCAGGATACGAGCGTTGCCCCCCTCTCCCTCCCCCCCTCTATCTCTCCTCCCCTCCTCTTTAACTTACTCCCCCTACCCCTACCCCTACCCCAAGATATTTCCTGTGAACTAGGCCTCTTTGAATCACTTTGGGGCGCGTGATTTGCAACATTATGTGGGGGGGGGGGAGTGGGAGGGGGAGTGAGGGGGTAAGGGGAAAGGGGGAAGGGTGAGGAGGAAAGGGAAAGTGGAGGGGGGAAGGGGGTGGCTTCTGCTTTCCCTGGCCTTTGCGTTTGATATTATTATTGTTTCCACTGTTATTATTATTATTATTATCATTTTGATTTTACGTGTTTTCTTCACCAATTTATGTGCTTCATTCCGTGCGTCTTAAGGAGGGGGGGAGATGGGGAGGGAGCGAGGGACCTTGTCTCAATTCTTCTTGTTTTAAAAATATGCCTGAACGTGCTCTTATTCACTTATTTGTTTATTTATGCACTTATATACGCAACCCTTTTCACTTAAACCCTTGCAACGTTGACTGAATATGTTGCAGAGGGTGAAGGGGGTGGGGGTCGAATTGGGGGTGGGGGGGAATGCGTTTTCTGGTCTCTGATTTGCTCGGTTTAAATATATATATATATATTTTTTTTTCTTTCTTTTTTCTTTTTTTTTCTTGTTCTTCTCTATTAACTTTTGTATTTGTTTACCTTTTTGTTCATAGGCACTGATCTGTATCCCGATTCGCTTAATTTTGCACTTATGTACTTACAACGTGTCCGTACTTACTTGTAGCCTATGTTCCTACAATCGTAAGCATCCCTCTCCGTTTACTGATGTACTTATATACTTATGTACTTACACCCGTATTCACTTACGCGCATCCTTATTCATAAAACACTAAACTGTATCCTATTCCTCTGATGTACAAATATGACAACAAGAGTTACACAAATACGTGTAGATTACCACCCGGACTCGCCTATGAGGGGGGGCGGGGAGGGGGGGGGGGAGGAGGGAGAGAATGCGAAGGTGTAAATATGTACTGGCAACGCACACATACCCACGCACACCCGCATACATGGCGGTCCACTCACACGCGCACATGTAGATGCTAGACTTCACATGAGCACATATGAGGCGTGGATATGTATATATATATATATATATATATATATATATATATATATATATATATATATATGCACATGGGGGCTTCATCCCACGTGTACGTACAGATGCTTGACGTACATGAACACACGAGGGGCGGATATCAATGCGCATAGCGGTTCACTCACACGCGCACATGCAGATGCTAGACATAAATGAGCACATGCGATAGTGAATCTACATACATGTGGCGGTTCCTTTACACCCGCACATGCTAATAGTCGCACATGAACACATACAAAACGCGAATATACACTCACATGGCGGCTCACACACACGTGCACATGCAGCTACACGCGCACACGAACACACATGAGGCGTAAATGTAAATGCACTGTAAATGCACTCACACACTTCAGTACAAACACGTGCGGATGACTGCGTGTAAGATTATGCTAACATGTTGTTTTTCTCAGAAGAAGAGGAGGAGGAGAGGGGAATAAAGAAGGAATAGGGATTGTTAATTTCAGAAGAGAGGAAATAGAGGAAAGATGAGAAGAAAGAGAGAGAGAAAGGGGGAGATAGAAAAAGCTTGAGAGAGAGAGAGAAAGAGAGAGAGAGAGAGAGAGAGAGAGAGAGAGAGAGAGAGAGAGAGAGAGAGAGAGAGAGAGAGAGAGAGAGAGAGAGAGAGAGAGAGAGAGAGAGAAAGAAAGAAAGAAAGGAAACGGAGGAGGATCAAAAGAAGGAAAGATAAAGAAAGAAAGAACAAAAATTAAGAGAGACAGTACTTAAGAGATCGTATCTAAAAAAGAAAAGGTTTAATAAAAAGAGGCGACAATACCAAACCAAAAATAAACATCGCATAAAAAAACAAAAGAAAAAAAACAAAAAAAGCTTCCCCTTGACGATTGCAAACCGCCTCTGATGACGAAAGGCAACGATCCTTTGCTTAGGCCTCAGGGTGATAATGGGTTGTATATAGGCCTATTCAAAGGGTTATCGAGGGGAGTAGGTAGGCCTATAAACGGCCGAGGGGATGTTGGTACAGTTGATGGCTTTTGGGAAATGGGGAGGGGTAGGGGAAGGGGGGAGGGTAAGGGGTGGGGGAGGGAGGGGGAGTACTGGTAATGGTGTGGGTAGTGAAGTTATGGTGCGTCCAGGGTGCAGTTGGGGAAGAGGGAGGAATTATTAAAGGTAATATGAGGGTGATAAGGGAGAGGATGAGGGCGAGAGAGGGAGAGGGAGGAGGAGAAGGAGGAGGAGGAGGAGGAGGAGGAGGAGGAGGAGGAGGAGGAGGAGGAGGAGGAGGAGGAGGAGGAGGAGTAGGAGGAGGAGGAGGAGGAGGAGGAGGAAGAGGAGGAGGAGGAGGAGGAGGAGGAGGAGGCGGCGGCGGCAGGAGGAGGCAGGAGCGAGGCAAGGATGAAGGAGGGAATCCTACGACTGATATCTGACCTTTAAGGAGGTTTCACAGCCATGATGTTCCGAGGCTGCAGCGGGCCCAGGGGTTTTCCCTCTCTCCCTCCTCCCGAGAGAGAGAGGGAGAGGGAGAGGGAGGAAGGGGGAGGGAGAGGAAGAGAGAGAGAAAGAAGGGAAGGGAAGGAAAGACAGAGAGAGAGAGAGTGAGAGAGAGAGTGAGAGAGAGAGAGAGAGAGAGAGAGAGAGAGAGAGAGAGAGAGAGAGAGAGAGAGAGAGAGAGAGAGAGAGAGAGAGAAGGAAAGACAGAGAGAGAGAGAGAGAGAGCCCGATAAATATCAAGCTTTTTAGCTTCCCCCCCTAACCGCTTTGTCTATCCCCTCCTCCCCCCTCCCCCCCACCACCACCATTCCTCAACTCCCCAACTCCCCAAGCAGTTTCACCCAAGGCACTTTCACTTTCAACCCACTCAACTCCCCCCTATCCTCCCCCTCTGCCATTGCCCCCCCCCCCCCTTCCTCTCCTCTGTCATCTCTCCACCCTCTCCCTCCCTCTCTGCCATTTCCCTCTACCCCCTCCCCCTCTGACATTACCTCCCTCCTCTTCTCCTTCTCTGTCATCCCCCCCCCCACTCTCTGCTACTACCCCCCCTCTTCTTCTCTGTCATCACCCTCACCCCCTTCCTGTCTGCCATTACCCCCTCCCCCCCTATACCCCTCTCTATGTTCCTTCCTTACCTCATAGCTTGTTTCCCTTTCCCATTCTAACTCTCCCTCTTTCTCCCCTCCTCCTCCTCTCCTCCTCCCCTCCTCCTCCCCTCCACCTCCCCTCCACCTTCCCTCCTCCTCCCCTCCTCCCCTCCTCCCCTCCTCCCCCCTCCTTCTCCCCTCCTCCTCTCTACGCAGCTACTTGACTGTCTCCTTGTCTCTTCTTTCCCCCTCTTCTATCTTATTCCTACTCCCCTGTTCCTCCCTTTGTCTCTCTGCCTTCCATTCTTTTCCATTCTCCTTCCCTTCTCTCTTCTCCCTTCTACCCCTCTTCATCTCGCCTCCTTCGCTTCCCTTCTTTCTCTCTCTCTCCTCTCATTCCCACCCACCCTCCCTCTTTCCCCTTCCCCTCCCCCTCCCTCTTTCTCATCCTTCCCTTCCCTCCTCTCCCTTCTTCTACTTTCTGCCTCCCTCCTCTTCCTCCCTCTCTTCTCTTCCCTCCCTCCTTCCCTCCCTCCCTCCTTTTTCCCTTCCTCCCTCCCTCCCTCCTCCTTCCCTCCCTCCCTCCCTCCCTCCCTCCTCCTTCCCTCCCTCCCTCCCTCCCCCCTCTCCCCCTCCCACTTCCTTTAACAGTCTCCCAAGAAAGCCAAGATTCAGGGAACGTTGGAGTTTACGAGTTTTTTTATTCTTTCTTTTCCTCCCTTTTATTTCCTTTTCCCTTTCCGTCTTCTTTGTTTTCGATTTTCTTATTTTTAAGGGGGGGGGGTAGCTTTATTTCTCTTTTTTTTTCTTTGATTTTTTTTCAATATTTCCTTTTCTTCGTCTTGTTATATGTGTATATATATATATATATATGTATATATATATAAATCTCTCTCTCTCTCTCTCTCTCTCTCTCTCTCTCTCTCTCTCTCTCTCTCTCTCTCTCTCTCTCTCTCTCTCTCTCTCTCTCTCTCTCTCTCTCTCTCTCTCTCTCTCTCTCTCTCTCTCTCTCTCTATCCCTTCCTCTCTCAATTTTGATTTTCTGTTTGATTTTCTTTCTTTTTCTTTTTCTTTTTTTTAGTTTTATCTTTGATTTTTTTTCTTTCTGCCTTTTCCCTTCGTTTCCTAATACTTTTATCTCAACATTTTCTTTCTTTCTGTTTTCATCCTTAAGAGCGTTTCTGTCTTGACTTATCTTCTAAATCTTTTATCATCTTCGTCTTCAATTCTTCGTAAATTCTTCCTTCTTTTAATTATTCTTTCAATTATCGTCTTTCTGTTTCAATTTGTGTCTCTCAGTTTCGTTTATTTTGTTTTTATTATAATTTCTGTTTTTTTTTTGGTATTCTTTTTTTTTCATTTTTTTTTTTTTTTTTTTTATTCATCTGTCTATCCTAGTTTATTTGTCTTTCTGTTGGCCCCGTCTCCGTTATCTTCCTTCCTATGTCTCCTTTATCTCTTCCTCTTCCGTTTTTCTTCTTCTAGTTTACTGTAACTTTTTTCTTATTTTATCTTTTCTTATTTTTTCCCCTTGTTCATTATCTTCTTGCTTTCTTCTCTTTTTCTCTTCTTGCCTTTCTTCATTCGTTTCTTCCTTTTCATTATTCCCTGTCTTATTTTCTTTATTTTGTTATCCTCTTTTTTTCTTCTTCTTCTATCCATTCTTTCTTTTCTTGGCTTTACTTTTCCTCTTCTTCCTTTCTTCGTCTTCTTCCTTTTATTTTTCCTTCTCTCATTTGCTTTCTTTCTCTTCTTTTCCCCCTCTTCTCTCTTTGTTTTACTTATCCCTTCCTCTTCTCTTTCCCTTCTCTCTTCGATTTTCTCTTCTCCCCATTTGCCTCCCCCTTTTTTATCGCCTCCTTTCCTTTCCTTCTCATCTTTTCTTTATGCCTCCTTTCTTTCTTTTTTCTTTTCTCCTATTTTTTTTCATCCTTTTCTTCGCCTTTACTTTCGTGGCGGAAGTGAAAAGTTTCCAGAAAAGAAGGAACAGAGATTGCACTTTCTACTCATTCTAAAAGAAAGATAAGAAGAGAGAGAGAGAGAGAGAGAGAGAGAGAGAGAGAGAGAGAGAGAGAGAGAGAGAGAGAGAGAGAGAGAGAGAGAGAGAGAGAGAGGAAGAAGGGGAGGGAGGGGGGGAAGGAGAAGGGTAGAGGGAGAGGGAGAGGGAGAGGGAGGGGGAGGGAGAGAGAGAGGGAGAGGGAAAGGGAGAGGGAGGGAGAGAGGGAGAGGGAAAGGGAGAGGGAGGGGGAGAGGGAAAAGGAGAGAGAAAAGGAGAGGAAAAAGAAGGAGGGAAAGGGAGAGGGTGAGAGAAAAGAAGAGAGCGAGAGAGAGAGAGAAAGAAAGAAAGGAAGAGAAAAAAGAGGGAGACGAAAGGGACCAAATCAACGAAAAAAATATAACCAAGCTAATAAAAAAAAATGGATAAAGGAAATAGAAGGAGAATAAGAAAGAAGAGAGAAACGCCACTAATAGAGAGCGAACGAGAGAGAAAAAAAAATACCCGGAATAGAAATAGAATAAGAGAGAAAAGGAAGAAAGAATGAAATAGAAAGTGAATAAGAGAAAAAGGGAAGAAAGAATGACATAGAAAGATAATAAGAGAAAAGAGGAAGGAAGAATGAAATAGAAAGAGAATAAGAAGAGAAAGAAAGAATGAAATAGAAAGAGAATAAGAGAGAAGAGAAAATAAGAATGCAATTATTGAATAAGAGAGAAGAGTAAGAAATAATGAAACAGAGAGAGAATAAGAGAAAAGATAAAGACAAAATTAAAATAGAAGGAAAATAAAAGAAAGAAAGAAACGAAAGAGAGAGAGAAAAAAAAAACAAAAAAAAATAAAACACCGCGCCCTTTATCAGCCAAAGTGAAACACAAGAATGCAAGATCGTTTGAACTTTCCGCGAGGCGCCGCCAGAGAACCGATGTTTCCCCTTCGAGCCCCCCCTTTCGAGCGCCCCCTTTCGAGCGCCCCTTTCGAGCGCCCCCTTAAAACCCCCCCTTCGAGCCCCCCCTTTCGAGCCCCCCCTTTCGAGCGCCCCCTTTCGAGCCCCCCTTTCGAGCCCCCCCTTTCGAGCGCCCCCTTTCGAGCCCCCCTTTCGAGCGCCCCCTTTCGTGCCCCCCCTTTCGAGCGCCCCCTTTCGAGCGCCCCCTTTCGAGCGCCCCCTTTCGAGCCCCCCCCTTTCGAGCCCCCCCTTCGAGCGCCGCCTTTCGAGCGCCCCCTTCGAGCCCCCCCTTCGAGCGCCCCCTTTCGAGCCCCCCCTTTCGAGCCCCCCCTTTCGAGCGCCCCCTTTCGAGCTCCCCCTTTCGAGCCCCCCCTTTCGAGCGCCCCCTTTCGAGCGCCCCCTTTCGAGCGCCCCCTTTCGAGCCCCCCCCTTTCGAGCCCCCCCTTCGAGCCCCCCCTTCGAGCGCCGCCTTTCGAGCGCCCCCTTCGAGCCCCCCCTTCGAGCGCCCCCTTTCGAGCCCCCCCTTTCGAGCCCCCCCTTTCGAGCGCCCCCTTTCGAGCCCCCCCTTTCGAGCGCCCCCTTTCGAGCGCCCCCTTTCGAGCCCCCCCCTTTCGAGCCCCCCCTTCGAGCCCCCCCTTCGAGCGCCCCCTTTCGAGCCCCCCCTTTCGAGCGCCCCCTTTCGAGCCCCCCCTTTCGAGCCCCCCCTTTCGAGCGCCCCCTTTCGAGCCCCCCCCTTTCGAGCCCCCCCTTCGAGCCCCCCCTTTCGAGCGCCCCCCTTTCGAGCGCCCCCTTTCGAGCCCCCCCTTTCGAGCCCCCCCTTTCGAGCCCCCCTTTCGAGCCCCCCTTTCGAGCCCCCCCTTTCGAGCGCCCCCTTTCGAGCCCCCCCTTTCGAGCGCCCCCTTTCGAGCCCCCCCTTTCGAGCCCCCCCCTTTCGAGCCCCC
>NC_061853.1:24749307-24758325 GCF_019202785.1 Penaeus chinensis
GAGAAGGGAGAGAGGGGAGAAGGAGAGAGATGGGAGGAAGAGGGGTGGGGAGGGAGGGAGGGATAGGGAGAGGGAGGAGAGGAAGAGGGAGAGGGAAGGAGGGAAGTAGGGATGTAAGGAAGGGAGGGAATGGGAGATTTATTGTAGAACTAAGAGAAGAAAAGATATATGATGGTAAGAGTGATTCTAATGTGAATAGTATTACTAGTAGTAGCAGTAGTAACAGTAGTAGAAGTAGCAGTAATAGTAGTAGTAGTAGTAGTAATAGTAGTAGTAGTAGTAGCGATAGAAGCAGCAGCAGCAGAAATATAGTTGTAGTAAAGTTGGATAATAATTAAATAATAAAGTTTTAAACCGAATTTATGATCGCCTGATTGGACACGCGATGATGGCAGCTGGCAACGTCTTTCCGTGTCTAAGTTGCAGCAAAAAGGAAGACGACTGTTTACATATCCTAAGCTTCATTACCTGTGATTTATAATCTCCTTGTGTCTTAGACTGAGCCTCTGGATCTTGAGCGGAAAGAGAGCATCTTTTAAAGTTCTTGTGTAGACAATTGCATTTAGTTAAAGGTTAGTGGAGGAAATTAGAAACGGTGATGCAGCGGACGGTACAAAAAAATTGGATTAACTGAAACTGTGACCTGTTTAGTAAATACCCCTTTGCTGGATTTGTTATTATTTTTATTTAGTTTAGGAAAATGATTTTATTTGGTTACCGGGAGACGAGAAATGTTGACGATTTGCTATTGAAATGCGTGTTTATACATATCGCCGCTAGATGGCAGTGGTGAAGAAAATAAAATCCGCCCTAAAAATATGTACAATGATTGTACAAATTCGGAAATCGATTGAATGATTTACACACCTTTTGGAATTCTTTTGCATATTTCTGCCTTCCTGGTTTATTCATATTTCTCCAATATATCTTTCTTAACGCTTCAACGCTTTTTGTCGTGCTTTTATTTTCTCTCTGTCTTCCCTTTTGCTTTCTTATCGGCTCTACGGCGAGGGAAGGGAGGAAGGACAAGAAAGGAGGAAGAGAAGGGGAGGGAAGGAGGGAAAGGAGGTAGAAGAGGAATGGAGAGGAAGAGGGGTAGAGAGAGGAAGAAAGAGGGAGAGACGAAGGATTGGAAAAGGAGAGAGGGGGGAAAGGAAAGGGAGAGGGAGGGAAAGTGAGAGAAAGATGGATAGGGAGAGAGAGAGAGAGAGAGCGAGAGACAGAGACAGACAGACAAAAAAGAGAAGAAAACGACAGCATAAGAGTGAGAAAGAATACAGGAACAAAGAGACGAAAAGTAAAAAAAAAAAAAGAAAAAAAAAAAACAGGAAAGGGATAAGAAAGGTGGGGTGGGTGGGGGTGGGGGGGATAGGAGGGGATAGTACGAAGCCCAGACGTCCCCAGCGCAGAGGACGCCCGCGGAAGGATCTGTTGGCTTCTATCCAAGACCTTCCATCCCCGGAGACGTCCTTCCAGCGGCCGGCGAAGCACAGGACGCCACTCGCGGGGGCCGGAGGGCGGGAGAGAAATATGGAAGGCCTATCCTCGCTTCTCATGTCCACGTAAATAAAGAAAAAGAAAAAAAGAGAGAAAAAAAAAAAAGGCTAAAAGAGAAACTGTGCAGATGTAAGGAAGTTAGGTGGCGCCGTCGAGGTTGGGGGTATGGGGGGGAGGGGGGAAGAAGGAGCGGAAGCTTCTCGAAGGAAAGTGAAAGAATGTTGAAGAAAAACACGGAATTTCTAAGGGATAAGAGTTGGTCATTTGTTTAAAGAAGCCGCGTCGGGGTGGGGTGGGGGGTTGGGGGGGGTGGAGTGGGAGGTGGGAGGGGGGGAAGTCTAAGAAAGAATATGCATGTAGCGCAGAAAAAAATGGGAAAAATATATAAGATTATCATAGGAAAAAAAATGATTATTTGAGTAACTACCGGGGAAAAAAGTTTTAAGATAATCACAGCAAAGAAGAAAAAAAAGTTTATTTAAGCTAACCACAACTACATGTTTTTTATTTATTTTTATTTTTTTTATTTTATTATTATTTTTTTTAAGGAATACATGATATATAATAAAACCAATATATAAAAACGTATTATTGAAAAAGTTCATCATCAGGATCGACGTAAATATCCTCTCCCCGCCTCCATTTCCCGCACGTGTATCCGCCCACCTTACTCGAGAGCGAGAGTGGGCGCGTTGCATCTCCAAAGGGAATCGAAAAGCATAAACTAACAACAAAAAGGGGGGGGGGGAGGCACCGGATTAGGCACGGGACTCCGCCAAAGGTAATCCACGAACGCCGGCAATTCGTATCCGCGTGAATCCAGTGGGAGGGAGGGAGAGGAAGGGATCTGCCTCAAAGTAATTCACGAACGCTGACTATTCGTATCCGCGTGAATCCGGTCGGGGGGGAGGGGTGGGGGGATCCGCTCAAAGGTAATCCACGTGAATTCGGTGGAGAAGCATCCGCCAAATCCACGAACGCCGGCTATTCGTATCCGCGCGAATCCGGTGGGGAAGGAGGAATCCGCCAAAGGAAATCAACGAACGCCGACTATTCGTATCCGCGCGAATCCGGTCGGGGGATGGGGGAGGGGGATCCGCTCAAAGGTAATCCGCGTGAATTCGGTGGAGAGGAATCCGCCAAAGGTAATCCACAAACGCCAACTATTCGTATCCGCGTGAATCCGGCGGTGAGGTATCTGCGAACGGAGAACCTTTTCGCGCCAACAATGTGTAATGTGTAGTGTGTAGTATTACGGGAGATTTGGGGATCCGGTGCGGTTTTGCCATATAAACAGGGGCAGGTGAGTAGAGGGGCAGAGAGTGGTCAAAGTAGAAGAGGGGGAGGGAAGGGCTGTAGGGCGGCAAGAGAGAAGCGAGGAATAAGAGAGAGAGAGAGAGAGCAAGAGAGAGAGAGAGCAAGAGAGAGAGAGAGCAAGAGAGAGAGAGAGCA
The DNA here is from genome assembly GCF_019202785.1 of Penaeus chinensis. NCBI lineage: Eukaryota > Metazoa > Arthropoda > Malacostraca > Decapoda > Penaeidae > Penaeus > Penaeus chinensis. The sequence continues at coordinate 24,752,257 of NC_061853.1, forward strand.
AGAGAGAGAGAGAGAGAGAGAGAGAGAGAGAGAGAGAGAGATAGAGAGAGAGAAAGGGAAGTGGAAAGAGAGGGACAGAGGGAGGGAGGAAGGAAGGGAAGGGGAGGGGAGGGGAGGGGAGGGGAAGCGGGAAGGGAAGCGGGAAGTGAAGGGAAGGAGGGAGAATGAGAGGGAGGGTGGCAGGGTGGGACAGACAGGTATGACCTCTGTGTTAGAGTTGGGGATTATTTTAACATTTGCTCTCTCTCTCTCTCTCTCTCTCTCTCTCTCTCTCTCTCTCTCTCTCTCTCTCTCTCTCTCTCTCTCTCTCTCTCTCTCTCCTCTTTCCCTCTTTCCTTCTCCCTCTTTGCCTCTCCCTCTCTCCCTCTCCGTCTCCCCCCTCCCTCTCGCTCTCCCTCTCCCTCCCTCCCTCCCCCTTCCTCCCTCTCCCTCTCCCTTTCCCTCTCCTCCCTTTCCCTCTCCTTCTCTCTCTCCTTCCCTACCACCGCCCCCACTCTCTCTCACTCTTTCTCCTTTCCCTTACTCTCTCTCTCTCTCTTTTTTTTTTTCACTCTCACTCTCGCACCCTCTTTGTAGCCTCTGTGTTTTTCGTTTTTTTTTTTTTTTCTTCTTTTCTTTTCTTTCTTTCTTTTTTCTTTATTTTCCTTCTCCCTCCAGCTACATGACAGCAGCTTTAGGTCCGGGTTATCGATTCTTGCCTTAGAGACCGAATGACTACATCACGTATTGTTCTCTTCATGATCAGCGCTGCTCACATGCACGGCAAACACGGCCTTTGCTAACGTCATACGGGCGAATGTACGTACGTGCATGCGCGGTCGTCCTTATCCTTACGGTCATGGTCAGGAATCAGTACTCATGTTCATGTGTTCATGTTCACTTCTCACGGATATGTGGCTTACTCACATTCACTTTACAACAATTTTCACTATTACCTAACACCACCACCACCAACAGTAACAACAACAACAGCAACAACTCCTCCTCCACCACCATCACCTATACAGCCACCACTACTGCCACTACCTCCAACAGCAACTCCGCCTCTACCACCCCCTCCACTTCCACCTCTACCTCCACCATATCCACCACTAACATTATCTCCACCACTCCCTCCACTTCCACCACACCCTCCACCTCCACCATCTCCATCACCACTTCCTCCACCTCCACCACCCCCTCCACCTCCACCACCCCCTCCACCTCCACCATCTCCATCACCACTTCCTCCACCTCCACCACCCCCTCCACCTCCACCACCACCACTAACATCACCTCCACCACCATCCCCTCCACCATACCTCCACCTCCACCACCACCACCCCCTCCATCACCCCCTCTACCTCCACCCCCCTCCACCTCCACCTCCACCTCCACCACCCCCTCCACCTCCACCTCCACCACCCCCTCCACCTCCACCTCCACCTCCACCTCCACCACCCCCTCCACCTCCACCTCCACCTCCACCTCCACCACCCCCTCCACCTCCACCTCCCCTTCCACCTCCACTACCCCCTCCCCCTCCACCTCCATCACCTCCACCAACCCGTTTTGTTTATCTTGCCCAAGTTTCGTACGTTTCGAAACTTCGATTCGGGACGCTATTGGTTCAAGTTTGCAAGAGACATTGCAATAACATCCTGTCGTTGCATAGATTATAACTTTCCTTTTTAATGTTTGACAAAAATAACAATATAACGGAGACATAGGGAGGGATGCGTAGCTTAATATAGAATAGGAAGGGGATGTAAGCCGTGTTGTTGTTGTTGTTGTTGTTATTGTTGTTGTTGCTATGGGTGTTGGTGGAGATACTGTAGATAGCATATCATATGTTTTGTTTTTGTTGTTTTTGTTGTTATTGTTCCTACTATTGTTATTGTTATTGTTGTCATAGTTATTATTTTATTAGTGTATTGTTATTATCATCATTTTTGTTGATCATAATGATAATGATGATGATAATGATAATGATAATGATGATGATAAAAATAATGATAAAAATGATTATTATTATTTTATTATTATCATTATAACGATCATCATCATTATAACCGCTTTATTTATCATTATCATTAACCCACTTTATCAGGATCCTTATTCAGAGCAGATGAAATTCTCGCCTGAATTTCCAGAGCGTGAGAGGTGTGTCTGCGGGCGCGCGTGGGCGGGACAGGGCCGCGCCGGTCCGCCTTGGTCCCCGCCCACGCCCCCGCCCACGCCCGCGCCGTCGCCGCCCTCGCTCAAGCGCCGTCCGGGCCAGCGCTCGTCGGGTGGGGTGGGGTTGTGGGGCGGGGCGGGACCGATACCGTTTTCCCGTTTTTAGTTTTTTCATGTTTATATGATGATGTGAGTCTGTCTCTCTCTGTAGATGTGTGTGTGTGTGTGTGTGTGTGTGTGTGTGTGTGTGTGTGTGTGTGTGTGTGTGTGTGTGTGTGTGTGTTTGTTTGTGTGTGAGTGTGTACATATATATATATATATATATATATATATATATATACACATGTATGTATGTATATATGTATATGTATAATACATACACACACACACACACACACACACACACACACACACACACACACACACACACATATATATATATATATATATATATATATATATATATATTCTCTTGTCCTCCTTTGTACGCCTCCCCTCCTTTCCTTCCCCTCCCTTTGTGCAAGCCAAAGCACAAAGCATACATCCCTGTCCCGTTCACACACACTTTTCATTTGCATACACACCCATACACACTTACACCTACACGTATGTAAATGTCTGTACGTGCGTGTGCCTGTATGTGCGTGCCTCGGAGTGCCAGCGACGCCGCCTGACTCACGGTGATTTCCCAGAGGCACTGTTGAACGGCGAAAGGCGTCGTCTGGAGCGGCCGACTCCTCCTTACCCTTTCTCGGGCTGTGCGAGCTGTTCGTCCCGCGCCTCGATCTTCCCCTGCTCGTCGGACCTTTAATATGTCGGGGCTGCGGTCTTCGTCGCTTGCCCTCTCTTGGATTGTTTTTTAAATATTTGGGGCTTTGTCTCTTTCTCTCTTTCTCTCTCTTTTTTCTCTTTTTTTTTTTTTAGGGGGGAGGTCGATTATATATAAATGTATATATATATATATATATATATATATATATATATATGTGTGTGTGTGTGTGTGTGTGTGTGTGTGTGTGTGTGTGTGTGTGTATTATTTTTATTATTCGTCCTCTTATCGTTATCCTCTTTTCCTCGGACCTATATTTAAAAAAATATTTTAGTCTTTCTCTTTCTCTTTTTTTAGTGGGCGGGGTCGATTGTGCGTTTTTTTCATTATGCATTCCCATGTTCGGAAATTGCTCTCTCCTCCTTCTTTATCACTCTCGTTCCTCTCATCTCAGGTATTTTCTTCCTCCCTTCCTTCGGCCGAAATTGGATCAGGAGCCGTAAGAAGGAAAACAATGGAATCTTATACAATCGAGGCACGTTCTCGGCCTTAGGAGCGCGTCAGGTGGTCGGGGAGGTGACGCGGACGAGGGGGGAAAGGTGCATTGGGGGACGTCTCCTTGGGGGGGTCCGGATATAGACGCATACGCATACGCACACGCACACGCACACGCACACGCACACGCACACGCACACGCACACGCACACGCACACGCACACGCACACGCACACGCACACACACACAAACACAAACACACACACACGAGAGAGAGAGAGAGAGAGAGAGAGAGAGAGAGAGAGAGAGAGAGAGAGAGAGAGAGAGAGAGAGAGAGAGAGAGAGAGAGAGAGAGAGAGAGAGAGAGAGAGAGAGAGAGAGAGAGAGAGAGAGAGAGAGAGAGAGAGAAAGAAAAAGAAAAAGAAAAAGAAAAAGAAAAAGAAAAAGAAAAAGAGAGCGAGAGCAAGAAAGGAAGAGAGCAAATTAGAAGTGAGCGAAAGAAAAGACAACGGTCTATATGCAGAGCGTGATACCCTACATAGACAGGCGCATGTCTGTTCTATTGATCCGGGTCATGATGTAGAGACGTCCCTTATCCGCGTGCTATTGCCGGGTCACACTATAGAGAAATTCCCGGCCGTTACTATCTCCGTTACGATACACGTAGACTGAGCTAGGTATTACGTAAGAACAAATGTCGGATGTCAAATTATCGTTATGTTCCCTCGAGGACGACAGAGAGAGAATGCAAGTGGAGGACGAGGTGGGAAGGAGAGGGCGAGAGGTCGTCCTTGGAGTTTCGTACTTGAGATGGAATTTGTGTCATGTGCATCCCTCTCTTTCACTATCCCTTTGTTAGTTTATTTTTGTAACTATATTTATCTGTATCTGTCTGTCTATCGGTGTGTGTGTGTAGAGGGGGAGGGGGGTGCGTGTTTGTATGCTTCAGGATATGTTATATATATATACATAATTTTTTTGTTTTTTGTTTTTTTGTTTTTATATATATAAACCAGGGTCTATTTTGTTGTAATTTTATTCTTTACACCATGCATTAAATATGTCATTCCTATTTGTTAATGTCGCTTCAATATTTCTCTCAACTAATGTATTCATTTGAACAAACATTTATTTGCTATGTAATTAATTATATTTAACTATTCATTGGGCTTTTATAACTGTTTACAAATTCACTTGCTTTAGTTTTATATACATATATTTATTTATTTATTTATTTACGCATTTGTATATTTCAGAGTCAGTTAAACTCTTGAATTAATATATTTTATTCTTGATGTCTATATATATATTTTTTTTTTCACCGATTTGTATTTGGTCTAATTCCTCAATGGTATAATTTTAACTCTGTATTTATTTCCATTGTTTATTTCTGTATCTTTCTTGTTCCGTGATTTACTCTCTGTTGTCTGTGCCTACATTGTTTATTGCGAAATCTTTCTCGTGTCTCTTTTACTCTTTATTTTCTGTGTCAACATTGTTTATTGTTATATCTTATTATCCGCTTTGCTCTCTCTTTTCTGTGTCTACGTTGTTTATTATCACATATTTCTCGTCTCATATTTTACTCTTTTATTGGCTATATCTACATCGTTTATTCTTATATCTATCTCTTCCTTCCTTATTTACTGCATCTACTTTCTTTATTACAACATATTTCTGTTCCCATATTTTACTCTTTATTGGCTAAACCTACACAGTTATTATCCATCTCTCCTCCTATCTTTCCCTCCTTATTCGCTGGCATCTCCCTTGTTTATCGGCATCTGCACATTCCCCCCAGAACACCCACGCCCGAACTAACGACGCCTTACGTAGATCGATATCTGAATTAACGGGCACTTCTTATGCAGGCCGTTTTAATGTATGCGGGTTGCCAAGGACGCGATTCGGTTAAAGTGACTCCCGTGTTTGACTATTGCTTCGGAAGGGGTGGGGGGTGGGGGGTTGGGGAGGTGACGTGAGGTGGGGGGGGGGGGGTTAAGGGGGTACGTTTTGAGAATGGTAGTGGTAGTATGGTGCTGATGGTAGTGATGATGGTAGTAGTAGGAGTCGTGGTAGTGGTAATGGTGATGGTGATAATGGTAATGATAATGATGTTGATAATAATGATAATGATAGTAATGATAAGGATGAATAATAATTATAGTAATGATAATGATAGTAATAGTAATCGTACTTAAATAATATAATATAATAGACGAACGATAAAAAAATAGTAACGACGTTGATGAAAAATGATGTTTTGATGATACGATCAAACAATAACAATATCAATCACAGCAACAACAACAGCAACAACAACAACAACGAAAACAACCCCCCCCCCCCCCCCAAACAAAAAAAAAAAACCCACCGAAGACGAAAGGGAGATCATCTCGATAAACTAGACGGATAAACGACACGATAAAGAGTGACGTAGACCACTTTCGGGGACGATCATTTGCAACATAATTTATGCGGAGTCAGAGAGCATGTTTACCCGCCGGCGAGTCTGTCTGTTTGCCCGAGCTGTCGGAGCCTCGGTCGCCTTTTGTCTTGGCTCGCTCGCTTTGTCTCTCGGCGTGTGTGTTTGTCTCTCCCAGGGTGAGGGGGGTGCAGGGTGGGGGTGTTGGGGTGTGGGGGGAGGG
>NC_061853.1:24758425-24763425 GCF_019202785.1 Penaeus chinensis
AACAACAATAATCCAAACAACATAAATAACAACAACAACAACACCAAAAGAACAACAACACCAAAAGAAAACAACACCAATAGAACAACAACACCGAAAGAACAACAACAAAACAACAACACCACCAAAAGAACAACACCAAAAGAGGAACTACAACGCAAAAAGAACAACAACAACAACAAAACAACAACAACAACACCAAAAGAACAACAGCAACAACATAAACAAACTCTAGAAAAAAAGGGGTTTTCGGCAGGCCATTCCCATGCTCGCCGCCACCGGGTAGGCCTATGGAATTTGGAAATGCGAAACCATAATGTAATAATATTTGTGTTACAAGGGGTGAGTCCCTCTCTCCGGCTCGGTGATTGTGCTATATGGTTGTTGGGTGTTTTGCTGTGTGTTATGAACTGTGTGTGTGTGTGTGTGTGTACGTGTGCGTATGTGTGTGTGTATGTGTGTTTCTGGGATGCGTGTGTCTGTGTGTGTGTGGGGGGGGGAGGTCTACGATTTGTTTTTTTCTTATCGTGCATAAGCTAGTATATATGTATGTGTATGTATACATGTATGTATTTAGCTATGTATATGTGTATGTATGTATCTGTGTGTGTGTATGTGTGTGTGTGTGTGTGTGTGTGTGTGTGTGTGTGTGTGTGTGTGTGTGTGTGTGTGTGTGTGTGTGTGTGTGTGTGTGTGTGTGTGTGTGTGTGTCTCTCTCTCTCTCTCTCTCTCTCTCTCTCTCTATATATATATATATATATATATATTATATAGATATATAGATAGATAGATAGGTAGATAAATAGATACGGGTAGATAGAAAATAAGAAATATAAATAGATGCATATGAAGCGATAAAAAGATAGATGAAGACAGAGGCCGATAGACAGATACAAACATATAACGTACATAAAGTATGCTGAATATCTGACATTCCTTCCCATTCTTTCATCACAAACTATTGTTACCTGTTCGCCCCCCCCCCCAAAAAAAAAAAAAAAAAAAAAAAAAAATCTTTGTTTGTTTCTTATCTTGCATTGTCCACATTCCACCCACGTGTCGAAACATATATAGAAGGCAATTAACAGCGCTGGTCGATATTCCCTTGTGGTCTGAGAAAGGGTGCCTCACCCCCTCCCTCCCACGTCTGCTATATTTCTTTTTTCTCTTTCTTTCTCTCTTCTTTCTTTCCTTTTTCTCTCTTTCTTTCTTTCTCTCTTCCCCTCCCCCTCTCCTTTTCTCCCCTCCCTCTCCTTCACCCTCACTTTCACCTTCACCTTCACTATCTCCTTCTCCTCCTCGTTACCTTCTCCTCCTTCTCCTTCTCCTTCTCCTTCTCCCTCATTCCTTTTACCGGCACCTACATAAACAAATGGATTCGAACGCAGCGATCCAATACACACGCCATATATTCAAGGGAAAATCATGCCTTGTTCCCCTCCCCGTGTGTTTTATTGATATATCTCTATTCTCTTCCATTCCCCTCCGTCCTCCTTTTAATCGCCTTCTTCTCATGTCTCCTCTTCTACCTTCTCTCTCTTCCTCTATCCTCTATCCCCTTCTTTTTTTTTTCTTCCCTCTTCCCTCTCTTCACACTGTCCTTTCCTCTCCCCTCTTCCCTCCTTCAATCTCTTTCCTTCTCTCTCCTCTCTCCTCCTTCATCCTCTTTCTTCCTCTCCCCTCTTTCCACCTTCAATTTCTCTCCACCTCTCCCCTCCACCCTCATTCAACATCTTTCTTTCTCTCCCCTCTCCCCTCCTTCATCCTCTTTCTTCCTTTCCCCACTCCCCCCCTCAACCATTTTCCTCCTCTCCTCTTCCCACCTTCATCCTCTTTCCTCCTCTATCCTCTTCTCTCCTTCATCTTCTTTCCTCCTCTCCCCTCTTCCCTCTTCTCGTTCCCTCCTTTCCTCCTCCTCCATTCTCTCCTCTTCGATATGCAGAGAAGTTTCTGTTTCTTTTCACACTTTCAAACTACAGCAAACATTCACGTGTGGAAATGTTGTCTGGATTTTCGGAAAAAGAAATAAAAATGGGAAAGAAAATTTTAAAAAAAGATACAAAATAAGGTAAGAAAAAAAAAGAAAAGAAAAAAGAAAGAAAGAAAGAAAAAAGAAAGAAAAAAAGAAAAGAAAGGAAAGAAATGATGAAATTAGAAGCGAAATTTCCAGGTAGAGTGAGATAGAAAGTCAATTTCAAATTCTAATTCTGCAACATCGAAGCGTCAGTCAAGACAATAATTAAAAATGAAAAATCTTATAATGGGACGACCGAAGATGTTTATAAGCCTACGGAACTTTTCTCCCGATTTCACAAACACCGCCCGTCGAAAATAAGATTCAATACTATAAGAAAACAAGTTCATTACAAATATTCTAAAGGCATTTACTGATAATAAATTCCATCTCGAGAGTGTATCTAAACATCTTAATTTTGTTTTATCATTTTATTTCTTATCTATTTATTATTCATTTAATTCTGTTATCATTATTTTTTTTAATTTATTATATTCATTGTTTAATCAATATATCTTATCTATTAACTTATTCTTCTTGTTTTATCTTATTTTTTCCCGAATAACCCATTTCCAACGCTCCTCCGATCAGCTGTTTTCCAAAGGCAGGGAGAGAGAGGGAGAATCTCGACGTCGATTTCTTCCTCGTGCGAATCATTCCAGAAGTCGAAATGTCGAGTCATATATCCTCAAGGTTTAATCTCGGCACAGAAAGATAATTTTTTTATTTTATTTTTTATTCATTTGTTTATGACTGTATTGCGTTGGGATTCCGGCGTGAAGTCATACGTAAATTCGGTTCCATTGAATTTCGCCGCCAATTTCGTTTCTGTTGAAGTCAGCAGTAAATTCAATTAAATCCGTGTTCGGACGGTGGGTTATTGTGAGGGTAATGAATGATAAATTTGTCACTCTTATGCTGAAATAATGGCACGTGCAGAAGCAACTGCAGTGCCATGATATAAAGGAAAATGAAACTATTGTGTAGCAATTTGGTAGGCCTTCTTACCCACTAAAGTTCATTCAAATTTGCAATAATTAGGAAGAGTGATAAATATGGACGCAGGAGCAAGAGGAAGGAGACAAAAAAAAAGAAGAATAATGAAGACGAAGGAGTAGAATAACAAAAAGAAAATGATGATGAAGAAAAAGAAACAAGAAAAAAGAAAAATACACAAATGAAAAAAAAATAATGACAAAGAAAAGCAAAAAAATAATAAAAAAGAAGAATAAGACTCCACTATGACCAATAAAGACATTAGAAGTTGTAAAAGCGAAAGCAACGGAGCAAGAAAATATAGAGAAGAGGAAGTTCTTCAGTCATCTTCTCGTTATTGAAGTTCGCCCGAGAAAGTTCAGCGGCATAACCTCGGGTCACTAAAATGTCATTCCAACCCCCCACATCCCCCTCTCTCCCCCTCCCCTCTTAACCCCCCCAAACCCCGTCTTCGTTGGGGGGGTGGGGTGGGGGGTTAAAGAAAGGGGGAGGAGGGAGGATATTTTCTTTTCCTTTCTTTCTTGTTTTATCTCTTTTTTTTCCCCTTTCTTGTCTTCGTTTTTCTTTTCTTTTTTCTTGATCTCTCCATTTTAGATGGAAATATTTAGATAAAAAATAAAAAAGAACAGAGAAAAATATGTATGTAATAATATTACTATAAAGGCAACAATAATGAATAATAATAAAAACAGGAAAAATGACAATAATGGAAATGGTGACGATGATGATAATAATAATAAAAATAATAATAATAATAATAACAATAATAATAATAATAATAATAATAATGACAACAATAATGATGATAATAATAACGACAATAATAAAAATAATAAAATAATAATAACAATAACAATAACAACAAATACAATAATAAAATCAAACCCGATAAAAACACAAAACAAAATACTAAAACCAACACAACACAAGCTAACAGAGCCCCTCTCCCCCTCTCCCCTCCCCCCTTACCCCTCTGCCCCCCTACCCCTCCAGCAAGGCGAAGGGCGAGGCTGGCACCGTCGCTAGGAATGCCACGAGTGCCAGACTCTGCTCATGCCGAAATGCCGAGGGTCTTGCATGCCCGCATCTCGGGTATTGATCATGCGTGCGTGTCGAAGGAAGGAAGGTGTGTGGGGGGAGTGGGGGGGTGGGGTTGCGTGTGGGGGGAGCGGGGGAGAGGGGGGGTGTTTTGTGTGTGTGTGTGTGTGTGTGTGTGTGTGTGTGTGTGTGTGTGTGTGTGTGTGTGTGTGTGTGTGTGTGTGTGTGTGTGTGTGTGTGTGTGTGTGTGTGTGTGTGTGTTGATGCTGATAATATATATTCATAGGTGAATAAATAAACTAATATGTACCTGAATGAATAAATAAATGTTTATATTACCATCCCCGTGTGTGTGGGGGGGGGCCCCCCCCCCCACACACACACAGACACTCACAAGTAACAAAAAGAAAAAAAAAGGAAAAAAAATCGAAAAAAAAGAAAAGAAAACAGCGCAAAAAAGGAGAAGGAGGGAGGGAGGGAGGGAGGGAGGGAGGGAGGGAGGGTGGGGAGGCGAGGGGAGTTGACATGAGTGACGACCAGGGAGGAAGGAGGGAGTGGGGGGGAGGGCGTGGGCGTATGTGGTGGGCGTGAGGGGCAGCATCTGGCCCCGGGACAACCGCCCGGCGTATAACAGGATTATCTCTTCCTCCAAATACAGATAATCGAGTTACAACTTCACCTTACGAGGTCGTCGCCCGCTTTCTTCCTTCGCGACGACCATTATTCCCCTTCTCCCTCCCCCCCTCCCCCCCCCTTCCTCCCCTTTGGTGATTCCGTCCCTCCCCCTCCCCTCCTCAGCTCGGTTAATCACCCCCAACTTCCATTCTCTTCCCCCACCACGATTTTTTTTATGTATGGAACGGCCTTCTATCACCTCCTTCCCTCCCTCCCTCCCACCTTATCTTCTCCTCCCCTCACCCTAAACTTCCTCCTCCCTCTCTTCTACTGTCTC
>NC_061853.1:24768425-24769694 GCF_019202785.1 Penaeus chinensis
CCAAGCATTTCCTAATCTTCCATCTCTCTTTCCCTCTTTTTATCTCCCGTCTCTCGCTCCTTCCTCCATTCCGAAACCAAGCATTTCCTAATCTTCCATCTCTCTTTCCCTCTTTTTATCTCCCGTCTCTCGCTCCTCCCTTCATTCCACCTTCACGTACCAGCAGCCAGCGGGGAACTGCTACGGTGTGTTTCGATACTGATGGCATTTTAGAACTAGAATTTGATACGGGGGGGAGGGGGGAGGGAGACGGAGGAGGGAGGAGGAGGGAGAAGGTGAGGGAGGGAGGAGGAGGATGAGGGGGAGGGAGAGGGGGAGGAGGAGGGGCAGGGAGAGAGAAGGAGGAGGGGGAGGGAAGGAGAAGGGAGGCAGGGAGGGAGGGAGAAGGGGGAGGGACAGGAGGAGGAGGAGGAGGAGGAGGAGGAGGAGGAGGAGAGGAGAAGGAGAAGGAGGAAGGGGAGGAAGGGGAGGGTGAGGGGGAGGAGATTAGTGGGACAAGGTGAAAGGAGGAGGTGGGGGGGGGGGGGCGTAAGAGGGTGAGAGGAACGAAGGGGAGAGAAGAGGAGGAGGAGGAGGAGGGGAAGGAAAAGTGAGTGTGAAAGGACGAGGGAGCTAGAGTGAGGTGAAGTGGAGGGAGGGCGGGAGGGATGAAAGGAAGAATAGAATGGAAAAGAGAAAGGAAAAAGAGGGAAAGATATAAGAAGGAAGGAAGGAAGGAAGGAAGGAAGGAAGGAAGGAAGAAAGAGGCAGAGATAGATAGATAGATAGGTAGATAGGTAGATAGGTAGACAGATAGATAGAGAGATAGATAGAAAGAGAGAGAAAGACAGAGAGAGAGGGAAATTGAGAGAGGGAAACCAAGACAAAAAAAAAACAGAGAAACACACACTGACACCCCCCCGCCCCCCCCATCACGCCCACACACACACTCCCCACCCAAACACAAGATAAGAGCAACAGATAACCGCCCCCCCCCTCCCACCCCACCCACCCTTACCCACTCCACCCCCCAAAAAAAAAAAAAAAAAAAAAAAAAAAAAAAAAAAAAAAATCCTCCGCCACACAGTTCGCAAAAACAGCTGCACAAACAGCGACGTCCTCCCGAAGACCTCTTGACTTCCGGTCAGGAGGATCTTGTAGTTCCTCCCCCCCCCCCCTCCCGCCGCATGAGGAGACTCAGGGCGCCTCAGTCCGCTAATGCTAAGTGCTAATAATAATACTGATGATGATAATAATAACTCTGATAATATTAATAATAATTATTATAAT
>NC_061853.1:24774794-24790562 GCF_019202785.1 Penaeus chinensis
CTGGTTGATAAGAAGGAAAGAGAGAGAGAGAGAGAGAGAGAGAGAGAGAGAGAGAGAGAGAGAGAGAGAGAGAGAGAGAGAGAGAGAGAGAGAGAGAGAGAGAGAGAGAGAAAGAGAGAGAGAAAGAGGAGAGAGAGAGAGAGAGAGAGAGAGAGAGAGAGAGAGAGAGAGCTGTTAACAAAGAGGAAGAAAAAGATTGGCTGATAAAGAAGGAAAGAGGGAGAGAAAAGTGGATGATAGAGATGGAAAGAGGAAGAGGGGGAGAAAGAATAGTTGACAAAGGGGGAGAGAACAATTGGCTGATAAAGAGGGAAAGCGGGAGAGAGAGACCGACTGCACAGGAGACTACATACTGATCCTATCCCTTCACACCAACACTCTTCCCTCTCCTCCCCCTCCTCTCCCTTCTCCTCCCCTCCTCTCCCCACCTCCCCTTCTCTTCCCTTTCTTCCCTTCCTCTCGCCTCCCTTGCCCTCTCTTCTCTTTTCTTTTTTCTCTCCTATCCTATTATCTTTTCTCGCCTTCTTTTCCTTTCCTCTCCTTTTTTCCCCTTCCTTTCCTCTTTCCTCCTTTCCCCTCATATCCTCTTCTCCCCCCCCCCCCCCCGTCCTCCTCCTCCTCCATCCTTTAAACTTTTATATTTGTTTATTTTCTTGTATGTGTTGTGCACGAACGCAGAATGGAGGAGAGAGAAAACAGAAGGGTGAGAGGAAGAGGGCGAAGGAGTGAGAGAGAGAGAGGGAAGGAGAGGGAAGGAGAGGGAGGGAGGGAAGGAGGAAGGGAGGGAAGGAGAGGGAGGGAGGGAAGGAGGGGAGGGAGGAAGAGAGGGAGTGAGAGAAAGGCAGAGAGAGAGAGAAATGGAGGGAGGGAGAGGGAGAGAGGGAGAGAGAGAGAGAGAGGAGAGAGAAGAGAGAGAGAGAGAGAGGAGAGGAGAGAGAGTGAGAGAGAGAGAGAGATGGAGGGAGAGAGGGAGTAAGGGATGAGGGAGAGAGAGAGGGAGAGAGAGAGAGAGATGGAGGGAGGGAGGGAGTAAGGGAAAAAAGAGGGAGGGAGGGAGGGAGGGAGGGAGGGAGGGAGGGAGGGAGGGAGGGAGGGAGGGAGGGAAGGAGGGTGGGGAAGGAGAGGGAAAGCGAGAGCGAAATAGATAGATAGATAGATAGATTGATAGAGAGAGCGAGAGAAAGAGAGAGAGAGAGAGAGAGAGAGAGAGAGAGAGAGAGAGAGAGAGAGAGAGAGAGAGAGAGAGAGAGAGAAAGAGAGAGAGAGACTAAACGTAGGCTAAACAGGAGGCAGGACAAGAGCAAAGTACCAGTGGCAGCAGTAGACGCAGGAGACGCAGAAGGATAATGCACCGTCATGGTACCCTGGACTACCATGGATGGGGCAAGGGGGAGGAGGGGAGGGGGGGAGGGGGAGGGGAGGTCTATAACCTCCAGGCATTAGCATCAGATTCCAATGAATGTTTTTTTCACGTGTATTGTATATTTATTAAATTTGTATGTTGATAATGAAATAAAATGTAATTTCACATTATAACAGAAGCCCGTCATCATCAGTGATTAATCATTACAATGCAAAACAAAAAAAGAAAACGATAGATATATATAAAAAAAAAAATCAACATGAAAGGTAACCTAAAGCTAAGTGTAAACAACTACATTATCATGCTAACGTAATCCAAGAGATACAAAAATACAGAACCAAGGCCGTCATCTTCCAGAAAGATTGAAAGTGTGAGATGAAAGGGGGGGTGGGGGTGGGGGGGGGTAAAAACTTACGTAACTCAAATTTTGTACAAAATACATCATACAAAATCATACATTCTCGTTTTCTTGTATTCTAGTGTATAGGATAGTGTTTTGCATAATAAAGATTTTTTTTATCGCGTGTATGGCCATTGAAGTTACTAATAAACAGTGAGAAGGCATGGTGAAAGAAAGGAAGAAATATTTACCTGGGTTTATGGGCAAGAACAGAGTAAAGAGAGGAAGAGAGAGAGAGGAAGAATTCTACCATGAATTTCTCTTTATAAACTACCTCCATTCTCATTTCAACTTTTCTCGCCCCAACTTTATCACTCTCTGTTTTCTCGGTGTGTATTTTTTTTGCCCATTCTTTCTTTCTCTGTCTCTGTCTCCCTCTCTGTCTGTCTGTCTGTCTGTCTGTCTGTCTGTCTGTCTGTCTGTCTGTCTGTCTGTCTGTCTGCCTGTCTGTTTTTTTCTCATTCTCTCTTGCCTTCCTTCCTTCCTTCCTTCCCTCCCTCCTTCCCTCCCTCTCCCCCTCCCTCTCCCCTCTCCCTCTCCCTCTTCCTCTCCCCTCCCCCTCTCCCCTCTCCCCCTGCCTCTCCTTCTCCCTCACACACACACTCACACAGAGGCCATGAACCTTGAGGATAATACCAAGAAAAGGAAATCCATTGTTGTAGAGGTGATAAGGGAAATGGAGGATTAAAATATGGAGATGAGGACAGGTGCGCGTGTGTGTGTGTGCGTGTGCGTGTGCGTGCGCGTGTGCGTGTGTGCGTGTGCGTGTGTGTGCGCGTGCGTGTGTGTACGTGTATGAGTGTATCTATAAATGCAACTGTACACATACGGTACCTAACCCGCCATCTGGCAGGAGAATCACGAATCACAACATCAATACGAAACATCAATAAACAAGACAAAAAGAAAACGAAAACAGAGGACAACATCTACAACAAAATACATATTCCGTTCTCACAAAAGACGTAAAAAAAATCACATACACGGAGCGCCAATAAAAAGCTCCATAGTTCTGAGATGTAACGCGAACTGGCGACGAGATTCCAATGTTTATTTCGTCTTTGCAGTTATGGTCTCTGAATTATAATCTGAAGTTCGTGATGAGGTTGTGTTTATTGTCCAATCTTACGTTCGTCTTTTTTTTTTTTTTTTTGCGTGTCTTTTTTTATTTGGTTATCGTCTATCTGTTTGTTTTTGTTTGTTTTTCGTGGCGTGTGTCGTATATATATGAGATATCTCTGGTTATATTTTTTGTTTTCTGTTTTAAGATCTACCCAATACAACACGCGGTTTTATGTGACGCTGTTTTATGTGGATTTTTTTTTTTCAAATGTAAGGGGACGTCGCATGCGTACAATCCGTACATATACACACGTACAGCTACAGGTACACACACGCGTACAGTTTAGTCATATTCATTCTCTCTCTCTCTCTCTCTCTCTCTCTCTCTCTCTCTCTCTCTCTCTCTCTCTCTCTCTCTCTCTCTTCTCTCTCTCTCTCTCTCTCTCTCTCTCTCTCTCTCTCTCTCTCTCTCTCTCTCTCTCTCTCTCTCTCACACACACACACACACACACACACACACACACACACACACACACACACACACACACACACACACACATCTACACTCACATCCACACTCACATTCACACTCACATTCACACTCACACACACACTCACACACACACTCACACACCTCAAAAGACAGATAAATAAAGAGACAAACAGAAGGATACAGAAACAGCTAAAAACAGACCAACAGCTGACAACAAACAGACCGAGTCCCTCCAAAAGGAGATTCCAATCCCAACACACCCACCGAGACCGCGCGGTTGAACTCGCATATAACTTCACCCAACGCTGAACATTCCCGAACTAACGCGATATTCCGAAAAAAAGAGATAAATTTAGGTGCTATAAATTAGGAGAGAAAAAGAGGAAAACGAGAGAAAAAGAAAGATAAACAAAGAAAGAAAACTGCATAGACGATTCTCCAACAATAAAAAAGAGCAGCGCTAACTCCTTCTTAAACCCTTTTTCAATCGGTTCCGAATCTACACGGAAAAAGGCGCGCATCGGCAACCGCTCTGATCTCGTACAAGGTATCTCCATTACCTATTATAATTAGATCAGATTATACCTATCTCGCTACCTTCTCGTTACAACCAGTTATCTCTATTTTTCTCCCTTTCTCTCTTCTATTATTCTTATCTTTCCTCATTCCCCCTCTCTCTCTCTCTTCCACACTCTCAGGGATATTAAAACCGAGGCGGTTATCAACACGTCACACTAATGCGGCAAAAACGGAATACATTCGAGTCTCCAACTCGCATTCAACAGCAATCTCGATTTTTCCTTCTTCTTTTTTTCTTCTCTTTTGTTTACAGATATAGTAAAAGCAAAATACGATTCCATAGCTTTTGTTCCTGTCCGTATCGCTGAACCAATTCGGGGAAAAAAAACAACAACATTGCTAACCAGATACAGAGCCTCACTGTGTTTATTCCATTGCCTGGTTTATTTATCTATCTATTTATTTATTTTTCTCTCGTTATTTTTCAATATTAAACTGCACCCGTGTTTTTATTTTATTGCTATTGGAAACAGTGTTAACAAGGAAGAAAGTGCTATGCGTAGTTGTCTTTGTTATTATTGTTTTTCAAATACTGTTGCATTTTTTGTATTATTGGCATTACTAATATTTTAATAATAGTATCGAAATTTAAGGTCATAATTTATTCACCGATTTTAATTTTCAAATGAGATGAAACAGGCAAGATAAATTTGCTTATAATATATGGATAGATAGATAAGTCGATAAGAGGGGAAAAAACAGAGAGAGAGACAGAGATGGATTGATAGATAGATAGATAGATAGATAGATAGAGAGAGAGAGAGAGTAAAAGTAAGAGGAAGAGAGAACAGAACATAAAAAAGAGTCAGAAGAGGAAAGGGACCAAAGAGGAAGGAAAGAAGACCAAGAGGAAGAGAAAAGAGTGAAAGAGAAATAGAGCAGAGCATAGAGAAAAAGAAGAGAGACGGAGCAAGAGGAAGGGAAAAATAAAGAGCAGAGAAAGGACAAGATGAAAAAGGGAAAGAAGAGAGGCAGATCCTAATCAACGAAAGAGGGAAGTGGAGACAAAGAATGATCAGAGAAAGAGGGGAAAGGACAGAGCAAGAGAAAGAGGGGAAAGGACAGAGCAAGAGAAAGAGGGGAAAAGACAGCGCGAGAGAAAGAGAGGGAAAAGACAGCGAGAGAGAAAGAGAGGGAAAAGACAGCGAGAGAAAGAGGGGAAAAGACAGGGCAACAATATTAAGGTAGGAAAAGACAACAAGAGAAGAGCAAGAGAATAAAGGGAAAAAACAACAAAAGGGAAAATACAAGAGGAGGACAAGAGAAAGGGGATAAATATCATAGACAAGAGAACAAGAGAAAGAGGGGAAAAGACAGAGCAAGAATAGAGGAATAAACAAGAAAGAGTAAATGAGGGGAATAGACAACAAGAGAACAAAATAAAGAGGAAAAAGGCAAGAGAACAAGAAAAAGACAGGAAAAGACAGAGCAAGAAGCGAGCAAGATAAAAAGGGGAAGAAGACAAGAGAACAAGAGAAAGAGGAAAAAGACAAGAGAACAAGAGAAAGAGGGAAATAGACAACAGGAGAAGAACAAAAGAAAGAGAAAAAAGACAGAGCGAGAGGCGAGCAAGAGAGAGAGAGGGGAAAAACAAGAGAAAAGAAAGAGGAAAAAGACCAGAGAACAAGAGAAAGAGGGCAGAAGACAGAGCAGGAGAAGAACCAAAGAAAGAGGAAAAAGACCAGAGAACAAGACAAAGAGGGATCAAGGAACTGCGCAAAAGGCGAGCAAGAGAAAGAGGGGAAGAAGACCAGAGAAAAAAGAGGAAAAGGACCAGAGGACAAGAGAAAGAAGGGACAAAGACCAGCGCAAGAGAAAGGGGGGAAGAAGACAAGAGAAAAAAGAGAGGAAAAGGACCAAAGGACAAGAGAAAGAGGGCAGAAGACAGCGCAAGAGGCGAGCAAGAGAAAGAGGGGAAGAAGACCAGAGAAAAAAGAGGAAAAGGACCAGAGGACAAGAGAAAGAAGGGACAAAGACCAGCGCAAGAGAAAGGGGGGAAGAAGACAAGAGAAAAAAGAGAGGAAAAGGACCAAAGGACAAGAGAAAGAGGGCAGAAGACGGCGCAAGAGACGAGCAAGAGAAAGAGGGGAAGGCACCTTCACACAACGCTTTCACATCCCCGCCCTCTTCCCCTCGCATACCTCCCTCACGCCCACGCTACATCGATTGGCTCGGTTGCCAATGCAGCAGCAACCTGGAGCCGTGTGTTTGTGGGTGCGTGCGTGCGTGTGTGCGTGCGTGCGTGCGTGCGTGTGGGGTTTTTGTGTGTCCCTTTTTGTATTTCTGTTTGTTTCTCTTTCGTTTTGTTATTTATTCTTCTTCTGTTTATTTATCTGTCTATCTGTTCCCACGGCCATACGTACTGGGTTTTTTGTCTCAGTGAGTAAACAAGCCAGACATATACAAATAAATGAAATAAACATATTGCAAAAATGTTGCCAATTCATAATAACAATGAATCCACATACACCCAAACGGCTTCAGCCTACCTACCTATCTATCGACCTATCGATCTATCTCTTATTTCTCCCTTCCTCCTTTCTTCTCCCTCCACCTCCTATCCCCTTCCCATCCCTTCCGGCCTTCAGCAATTGCATAACCACCTGCAATTTCACCGTCGATAGTGTAGGCTCGTGCGCGTTTAATGGCAAGCAGTCAGTCAATCAGCTGCGGCTCCATTAAACTCGTTACCGGGGAAATCAGCTGGGCGATTGTGACGTCATCAAGGCAGAATTATAGCTTGTGGATTGGTGGTATTATGCTCGGATCCGTTGTTGAATTCATTAAGAAAACAGTATGGAGAACTGTGTATATGTGTGCTGTATATGTATGTGTATGTGCGTGTGTGCCTATATATATATATATATATATATATATATATATATATATATATATATATATATATATATATATATATATATATATTTATATATATATATATATTTATATATATATACATATATATGTATACATACACACACACACACACACACACACACACACACACACACACACACACACACATATATATATATATATATATATATATATATATATATATATATGTGTGTGTGTGTGTGTGTGTGTGTGTGTGTGTGTGTGTGTGTGTGTGTGTGTGTGTGTATGTGTGTATTATTAGAAGACAAGAGAGAAAGGGCAGAAGACAGCGCAAAAGAGAGAGAGAGAGAGAGAGAGAGAGAGAGAGAGAGAGAGAGAGAGAGAGAGAGAGAGAGAGAGAGAGAGAGAGAGAGAGAGAGAGAGCCAGACAGACAGAGCGAGACAGCTAGAAAAAAAAACACTATCATAATACACAAAGCGGCTTTCACACCAGAACAAATTTCCTCGTACCTTCGCCCACCTACACCTCTTCTCTTCACACACATAATATACCTTTCCTACACACTGTCGGACACTCCAAATCTCATTTCAAACCAAGAATGATGTCGCTTGTAAACCCTTCGAAAATGCAGAATTCATTACCGAATTAGAAGACCATTAAAGATTATAAGACCCTTCGAAAAACAAGAAGAAGATAGATATTTAAAGGATTTGTACCAATTACACTATAGGTCTGGCTTCCCCCCCAATTTCGAAAATAGAGCGCTAATACCTTACCACAAGGGGCGAATATCACTTGAATTATCCAATATCATAAGCCTGATCATTATTTGAGAGTCTCCATATGCCCCGAGTTTCCTATTATGATCAAGTATATTTGGCTAATATAACAACAACATAAAAGGTCACTGCTACTGAAAAGATTCGTCTATTTTCACCCTTATCACATGATATGCAAATCAATGATAGAACCTCTTCTGCAGAGATAAAACAATAACAAAAGCAACAACAAGCAAACGAAACCATAAACAAGAACAAACAAACAAAAGCAACCTAAAAACAACAAAACAAAAGCAACAACATCAGCAGACATACAATAAATATAACAAATAATAACAGCAACGACAAACAAAACAAGAAAACAACAAAAAAATATACAAAAATGTCAAGCAAAAAAACAATTAACAAAAGCACCAGCAAAACAATAGCCACAACAAACAACAAAAACAAACAACAACAAACCAATAATACCAAAGAAACCCACCAGCCCCAGCGCACCCACAACACCCCGCCCTCTGGACACAGCCACCCGAGCCCTCAGACGGCGGCAGATCAGGAACGTCCGCGGCGCCGCCCGAGGAGCACCCGGAAGTACCCCTCAGCCGAAGACACTTGCTGGAGGACCAATCAATAGCGGCTCTATTTTCAGCTACGGATTCTTTAAAAGGGCTCCCCCTCCACCCCTCGCCCTCTCTTTCGACCCTCTCCCTCCCCCCCCTCTCCCTCCCTTTCGTCCCTCTCCCTTCCTCTCCCTTTCGTCCCTCCCCTCCCTTTCCCTTCCTACCCTCCCCCTCCTTTTCACCCCTCTCCCTCCCCCTTCCTCTTCCTTTCGCCTCCCTCCTCCCTTTCCCTTTTCTCCCTCTCCCTCCTTTACGCCCCTATCTCTCTCCCTTTCCATCCTCCCCCCCTCCCTCTCCCTCCTCCTCCCTTCCCTCTCCCCCTCCTTCTACTGCTTTATTTCTTATTCATTGTCTCTGTTACGTATTTTTCTATCCCTTAAGCAATGAGTTATCTATATATTTACAAATACATTTCTTTGTTTTACTTTGTTTGTTTGTTTTGGGCGACGTAGATACTTAGTTATCTTAAGTACTTATCCTATCCTCTCCAGTGTCTTCTATTTTCCTTTTTTTTTTTTTTCCTTCTCTCCCTTCTCTCTTTTCCATTCGGGGGGAAAGGAAGAGCCGAGAAGAGAAAATTATAATAGAAACATAAATGATAATTGATATTGATAAAAAAAAAATGCATAAGGCAATAACAATAACAACTACAACAAAAGCAACAAAATCAATAACAACAACACGAATTTACCAATTTCTTTCCTTCTTTCTTTTCTTTCTCCCTGCCCTCTAAAATCATCTTTACTTTCTTCTATTCCCATCCATTCTTTCTCTCTCCTCTCTCTCTCTCTTTCTCTTCCGTTCTTCCAACTTTCCTGTCACTTTTCCTTCTCCCCCCATTCTTCTTCGGACACTCCCATCCACTTGATTTATCTATTTTTACCCTTTACCCTTTCTCATCTTTCTTATTCTCTATTTCTCCCAATCTATCACTCCCCTTTTCCCTCTTCCCCCCCCCCCCCTTTCGTATTTCGCTAAACCTCTCGATCCTTGTCTATTCTTTCCAATTCCCTTCAAATAATTCATTATCATTTCTTTCTCTAATATTCTTCCGTCTTCAAGTTCATTAATATCATTACCTTCAGAAACGGAATTCTTAAAATGATGCCCAGATGTTAAGTAAAAGAAATGTTACATTTTAACAAACTGTCATATAAACAAGCGTGTTATTATGTGTGTGTGTGTGTGTGTGTGTGTGTGTGTGTTTTTTTGTGTGTGTAGTTGTGTGTGGTGTGTGTGTGTAGAGGTCTAGTCTAGTAAGTAGAATATCCAACATCTGTGTGTGTGTGTGTGTTTGTGGTGTGTGTGGTGTGTGTGTGTGTGTGTGGTGTGTGTGTGTTGGGGTGTGTGTGTGTGTGTGTGTGTGTGTGTGTGTAGAGTCTGTCGAGTAAGTAAATATCCACACTTGTGTGTGTTGTGTGGTGTGTGTGTGTGTGTGTGTGTGTGTGTCGGTGTGTGTGTGTTTGTGTGTGTGTGTGTGTGTGTAGAGGTCAGACGAGTAAGTCGAATATCCAAAATCTGTGTGTGTGACTTGTGTGTGTGTGTGTTGTGTGTGTGTGTGTGTGTCCTTTGTGTGTGTGTGTGTTGTGGTCTGTGTGTGTGTGTGTTTGTGGGTTTTTTTTTGTGCGCGTGCGTGAACTAAAAAGGTGTCAAAAAGGTCCACTTCATGGTTAATTAGAAGGGAAAATCGGCCTTAACTTTTAATCAGACTTAAAAAGTCTTCGAAACCTAACGTGACATATTTTAGACGCATATATATATTTTTTTATTTTGTTTCCTTCCTTTTCTCTTCTTTTCTCTTCCTTTTCTCTTACATTACTTTATTTTTTACTATACACATTCGTTGTAATTGCAACGGAAAAAAGTAATAATGGTAATAATAATAGTAGTAGGAGTACTAATAGTATTAATAACAGTCGTAGTGGTAGCAACAGTAGTAGTAGTAGTAGTAGTAGTAGTAGTAGTAGTAGTAGTAGTAGTAGTAGTAGTAGTAGTAGTAGTAGTAGTGGTGGTAGTAGTAGTATTAGTAGTAGTAGGAGTATTAACACTTAATTAACACAACCATCTTCATCAAAAAAATATAACAAAAACAAAAACACCCGTGAACCTCTAGAACCCAATCAAACAAAAACAAAACAAACAAACACCTCCCTATGCCACCTACCTCCCCTCCCTCCCCCGCCTCCAGCAACGCCTTCCAAGATATATTACAAGAACAAGGAAGGCTCCTCGGGAAAGCTCCCAGCGCGGACGGGGAGGTGCTCAGGTGTTCCAGGTAAGGGGGGGGGGGGGGTGGAGGGAGGGAGGGAAGGAGAGAAGGAGGGAAAGAGGGAGGGAGGGAGGGAAGGAGGGAGGGAGGGAGGGAGGGAGGGGAGGGAGGGAGGGAGGGAGGGAGGGAGGGGGAGAGGAGGAGAGGGAGGGAAAAAGGAGGGATTGGAAAAAACTCCACGAGTTTTTTTTTAGTGTGTATAGGCCTATTTTTTCCTTCTATTTTTCTTCTTTAGTTTTTTTTTTTTTTATCCTTCTTTCTGTATTTCGTTCTCTTGTTTTTCACATTTTTTTCCCTTTTTTTCAATCTCTCTCTCTGTGGTGTGTGTGTGTTCATCCTTCCCTCCCTCCCTGCCCCTCTCCTTCTCTCCTTCCCTGCCTCCCTCACTCCTTCTCTCCTTCCCTCCCTTTCTTCCTCCTTCCTTCGCTCCTTCCCTCCCTCCCTGCCTACCTCCCTCCCTCTCATATTCTCTCCTTCCCTCCCTTTCTACCTCCCTCCTTTTCTCCTTCCCTCCCTCCTTCTCTCCTTCCCTTCTTCTCTGCCTCCCTCCCTTCTCTCCTTCCTTCCTTCCTTTTTCGTTGATCGTTGATCATTTGAAGCACAAGGAGTTCAAAGATATTCCAACATTTAATCTATCGATAAAAACATTTTTCTTTATCAGTGATTTCTTATCATTATCTTCTCCTTTCACCTCTTTTATTATTCTAAGGCGTGTCCGGGTCATCTGACATCACCGGCGTGACAGAAGATGAGGAAGGATATTATCGCCTATTCTCGCGATTTTTCTGGTGTGTTTGCCGTTTCGTTGTTGTAATTGTTATAGTTGTCGCTGTTTTTGAAGTTGCTTCGTTGTTGCTGTTGCTTTGTTATACGGACGGAGAAATAATTAAAAAAAAAAAAAAAATTCGTCTCTTCTTAGTCATTTCTTATCTCAATTAACTATTTGTTGTTGTTGTTGTTGTTGTTGTTGTTACAGTCGTTGTTGTCTTACACTGCGAAAAAAACATATCTTTGAATTAAGTTTTTTTTCCTTCACTAAATGGAAGCCAAAAACCAACCTTTGCGACACCCGGAGCAGCACTCAGCCGATCAAGCAAAATGTAATTGGTTATGTCTGGGGCGCGGAGGCTAGCAATCCCGCGTCCGAATCCGTGGGAAGTGGCAACGATTCTTGTTTGTCCGCTTGCTTTATTTCGGCCATTCTTTCTCTTCTTGCAGCGCGGTTCTCACTCTCCCATGAATTAACAAAGCGAGAATAAAAATATGATTTACGCCTTGCTTGCTTCCATTTTTTTTTCATTTTTCATTCTTTTTTTTTTTATCTTTCTTTCCATCCTTACAATCTCGTTCTCACCCAGTCCACTTATTATGAAAACCTGAAAATGCCCAAAATAAACTTCTGATCGTCACGAACCTTAAAACGCCCATGACACGTCCCTTATGCATGTTTGTCCTACATATATGCACTGCCTCAGAGTGCACAGACTTAGAGATAATACGAATAAAAGAAATGTCTCTAAAAAAAAATGCAACTTGTATCAACATTCATGCACGCAGCCGCTAAAAGAAGCCTGCGAGTGCATGAACAGCAGACACGCACAGACACATGCAGCGAACTTGAAATGTGTAAAGAAACGAAGGAGAAAAGAAGAAAAGAAAAGAAAAGAAAAGAAGAGAGAGAGAGAGAGAGAATAAAAAAAAAGACAGATGATGTTTTATACGAAAATTAAAAGCAGATTGTGTTTGTTACGGGGAGCGTGAAATCAGGGGGAGGGAGAGAGAGGGGGGGGGAGATGCTGCCCCCGAGTACCAGTGGCGGCGTCGTGTTAATTTTCTTGTCCCTCCCCCTCTCTGCCCCTCCCTTCTTGCCCTCCCCTCTCCTGTCCCTCCCCTTTTCTGCCCCTCCCTTCTTCCCCTCCCCTCTCCTGTCCCTCCCCCTCTCGGTCCCTCCCTTCTTGTCCCCCCCATCTCATGCCCCTCCCCCCCCTCCACGCCGTTCAGGCAAATCCCCCTTCCCCCTTCTACTTTATCCTCCCTCTATTTTCCTTCACACTTCCCTCTCCCTCCATTCCTTTCTGATAGGCCTTCCCAACAGTTCCCTCCTCCCTCGCTTACTACTTCCCTCCCCCCTCCCTTCAGCTGATCCGTCTCCCTTCTCCCCCTCCCCTCTTCAGCCCCACTCCCCCACCTCCCCCATCCTCTGAGCTCCTCCATTTCCTCTTCTTGTCCTCCCCGTTCAAGCCCCGCCCCTTTCCGCCACGAGAGGGAGACTCTTGCTATCTACGCCACGCCCACCTCTCACGAGAACCACGGAGCGCGAGTTCCTTATGGTGGATGATGGGTGTTCTCTCTTTCTCTCTTTCTCTTTCTCTCTCTCTCTCTCTCTCTCTCTCTCTCTCTCTCTCTCTCTCTCTCTCTCTCTCTCTCTCTCTCTCTCTCTCTCTCTCTCTCTCTCTTTTCTCTCTCTCTCTCTCTCTCCCTCGTTTTGAGCCCCTCTCTCTCATCATTTCTCCATCACCCCCACCCATTACATAAATCTCCAGACAGACAAACAGAGACAGACAGACAAATGAGATAAAGAGACATAGACAGAGAGAGAGAGAGAGAGAGAGAGAGAGAGAGAGAGAGAGAGAGAAGAGAGAGAGAGAGAGAGAGAGAGAGAGAGAGAGAGAGAGAGAGAGAGAGAGAGAGAGAGAGAGAGAGAGAGAGAGAGAGAGAGAGAGAGAGAGAGAGAGAGAGAAGAAGAGAAACAGAGACAAAGAGAGAGAAACAGAGACAGAGAGAAACAGAGAAAGAGACATAGAGTGAGAGAGAGAGAGAGAGAGAGAGAGAGAGAGAGAGAAACTAAATCCTCTTTCTGGATTCCCTGTGTACACAAATTCCCACGACGGAAGTATTTAAAGACGAGACGACTGTTTGCCTACAGGATGGCGAGAAGGAAATGCTAAGAGACATTGAGACCCAGAGAGGAGAGATGAAGAGAGGGGGGGAGGGAGAGGGAGGGAGATAGGGGGAAGGAGAGGGGGGGAGATAGGGGGAAGGAGAGGGAAGGAGATAGGGAGAAGGAGAAGGAGGGACAGAGGGGGAAGGAGAAGGAGGGAGGGAGAAGGAGAGGCATGGAATAAGGGTGAGAGATAGGAGAAAGGGAGGGAGAGAGGGTGATAAGGAGGGGAGAGGATGATAGTTAGAAAGGGAGAGAGGGAGAGGGGGAAGATAGGAGGGAGGGAGGAAATGAGAGTGAGAAGGAGGCAGACCGACAGACAGAATGACTGACTGAAATGGGGGGGGGGGGGAGAGAGGGAGAGAGAGAGAGAGAGAGAGAGAGAGAGAGAGAGAGAGAGAGAGAGAGAGAGAGAGAGAGAGAGAGAGAGAAGAGAGAGAGAGAGAGAGAGAGAGAGAGAGAGAGAGAGAGAGAGAGAGAGAGAGAGAGAGAGAGAGAGAGAGAGAGAGAGAGAGAGAGAGAGAGAAAGAGAGAAAGAGAGTGAGAGAATGAAAGAGAAAGAGAGAGAATGAAAGACAAAGAGAAAGAGATAGCGAAAGAAATAGAGAGAGAAAGAGAAAGAGAGAGACAAAAAATAAATAAATCAAATAGCCAGGAAAGAGGAGAGTTCCAGAGGAGAGAAAATTCGCACTTTTTCGCGTTAACCACTATCCGTGTAAAACCAACTTTCGTATTTTTTTGTTCTCCGTCCAACTGGAAAGGTGGATAGAGGATGTGGAGGGGGAAGAAATGTGGCAAATATAAGGAAATAAAAGAAAATTTGAATATTTCCGATTGTCTACGTATAAATCTGAAATATAAATCTGCGTCAATCAGTTTGTGGATAAACGCGTGCGCGTGTGTATTTGCGTGTGTGTGTTCGTGTGCGTGTGTGCGTAAGCGTGTGTGTGTGTGCGTGTGTGTGGTCTGTTTGTTGACATCTGTTTGTCTGTTTGTTTGTTTTTTGCTGTTTGTGTATGTCTGTTTGTCTCTTTATTTATCTGTAATTAGAAGTGCGCGCGCGCGCGCGCGTGTGTGTGTGTGTGTGTGTGTGTGTGCGCGTGCGTGTACGTGTGTGCGTGCATGTACGTGTTTGTGTGAATGGACGTGTGTGAGAGAATTAGTAGGTATCTCTAAATCATATACCTCAATGTCCGACTTTGTTTTTTTAATTCACCCACTAAAATTATGAAACTACCCCCCCCCCCCCCGCGCTCAACCCTATATGAATAACGTATTTTACTTTTTTTCTTTTCTTTTTTTTTTTGTTTGCGGAAGAAGGAAAATAAAAATATCCAGCGATTTTCTTAAAAGAGAGAGAAAAAAATGGTGAGAGAGAAAAACCGAAAAGGGGGAATAGAGAGAGGCAAAAAGAGAAGAGAGAAAAAAAACTAAAGACTAAATGAAATAAAATAAATAAAAATATAAATAAAATGAGTATACTAATAATAGTGATCACATCCATGATGATCTTAATAATATCAGCAATAGACAGTAAGTAGTTATGGATAAAAACGAAAAAAACGTTATAGGCAAAGGAAAAAGATTAAAAAAAAAAAAAAAATTGTATGAGGAAATAACAACAAAACAACAATAAACAAAAACAACAAAAAGAGACAACAAACAAACAATCATCAACCAAACGACCCAAAAAATAATTAAGATCTGAACGTACAAATAAAACAAACGAAAATAAATGGAGGGAAAAATCAAGGTTCTGCGTTCCCTTGTTTAATTTCGTACAGTTTCATATAATTTCACACAATTCCATTCCCCCCGCGAGAGTTTGCTAATCTTCTTAACTTGTGGGACAAACATACAAAAATATGCGGGCAGAGTTTTACACACAAATAACAAAAAAATAAATAAAGGAAAAATACATATATATACATACAATGGCAGTTTTGAACAGCATTAATAATGAATATGAATGTATTTGTAATATCTAAGAGAGGGGTTGTTGTTGTTGTTGGTGGTGGTGGTGGAGGTGATGTCATGACGATGGTGATGATGAAAATAATAATGATCATTATCAAGACAATAATAATAATAACAACAATAATAACAATAGTAATAGTAATAGTAACAGTAGTAGTAGTAGTAGTAATAATAATAAGGATTATGATAATAATAATATTAAGGATTATGATAATAATCATAATCATAATAATGATCACAAAAATAACAAATGAACAATAAGAACAACAATAACAAAAAAACAACAGCAATAATAACAAAAACAACAATAACATAAAAATACCAAAACACAGAAAACTCCCCCCTATGCCCACCGGTGAACGCGAGGCCTATGGTCAGTATCTCCCAAGTATAAGAAGGCTTAACCCCTTGATTCATTAGCAGCCGTGAGATGAGTATTAGGCCTA